>NC_143030.1:74402398-74679898 GCF_057628025.1 Oncorhynchus mykiss | reverse complement strand
AAAGCACGTGAGGTAGATAATATACAAAAGTGAAATAAACAATAAAAATTAACAATAAACATTACACATACAGAAGTTTCAAAAGAATAAAGACAATACAAATGTCATATTATACATATATATATATATATATATATATATATATATATATATATATATATATATATATATATATATATATATATATATATATATATATATATATACACAGTGTTGTAACGATGTGCAAATGGTTAAAGAACACAAGGGAAAATAAATAAGCATAAATATGGTTTGTATTTACAATGGTGTTTGTTCTTCACTGGTTGCCCTTTTCTTGTGGCAACAGGTCACACATCTTGCTGCTGTGATTGCACACTGTGGTATTTCACCCAATAGATATGGAAGGTTATCAAAATGGGGTTTGTTTTCGAATTCTTTGGGGATCTGTGTAATCTGAGGGAAAAATGTGTCTCTAATATGGTCATACATTGGGCAGGAGGTTAGGAAGTGCAGCTCAGTTTCCACCTCATTTTGTGGGCAGTGTGCACATAGCCTGTCTTCTCTTGAGAGCCATGTCTGCCTATGGCGGCCTTTCTCAATAGCAAGGCTATGCTCACTGAGTCTGTACATAGTCAAAGCTTTCCTTAAGTTTGGGTCAGTCACAGTGGTCAGGTATTCTGCCACTGTGTACTCTCTGTTTAGGGCCAAATAGCATTCTAGTTCACTGTTTTTTTGTTAATTCTTTCCAATGTGTCTAGTAATTATCTTTTTGTTTTCTCATGATTTGCTTGGGTCTAATTGTGCTGTTGTCCTGGGGCTCTGTAGGGTGTGTTTGTGTTTGTGAACAGAGCCCCAGGGACAGCTTGCTTAGGGGACTCTTCTCCAGGTTCATCTCTCTGTAGGTGATGGTTTTGTTATGGAAGGTTTGGGAATCACTTCCTTTTAGGTGGTTGTAGAATTTAGCGGCTCTTTTCTGGATTTTGATAATTAGTGGGTATCGGCCTAATTCTGCTCTGCATGCATTATGTGGTATTTTACATTGTACACAGAGGATATTTTTGCAGAATTCTGCGTGCAGAATCTCAATTTGGTGTTTGTCCCATTTTGTGAATTCTTGGTTGGTGAGCGGACCCCAGACCTCAAAACCATAAAGGGCAATGGGTTCTATAAGTGATTCAAGTATTTTTAGCCAGATCCTAATTGGTATGTTGAATTTTATGTTCCTTTTGATGGCATAGATCGTTCAGATCGTTCACAGCTTTGTGGAGGTTACCTGTGGCGCTGATGTTTAGACCAAGGTATGTATAGTTTTTTGTGTGCTCGAGGGCAACGGTGTCTAGATGGAATTTGTATTTGTGGTCCTGGTGACTGGACCTTTTTTGGAACACCATTATTTTGGTCTTACTGAGATTTACTGTCAGGGCCCAGGTCTGGCAGAATCTGTGAAGAATATCTAGGTGCTGCTGTAGGCACTCTCACTCTGTCTCTCGCTCCCCATCTCTCTCCCCACCCCTTCTCCTAGTCTCTCTCTGTCTCTCGTTCCCCATCTCTCTCCCCACCCCTTCTCCTAGTCTCTCTCTGTCTCTCGCTCCCCATCTCTCCCCCCCCCTCTCTGTCTGTCTCCCTATCTTCCTTCTTCTCTGTCTGTCTCTCCCTGTGTCTGTCGCCCTCGGTGTCTGTCGCCCTCTGTGTCTGTCTCCCTCTGTGTCTGTCTCCCTCTGTGTCTGTCTCCCTCTGTGTCTGTCTCCCTCTGTGTCTGTCTCCCTCTGTGTCTGTCTCCCTCTGTGTCTGTCTCCCCGTGTCTGTCGCCCGCTGTGTCTGTCCCTCCGTATGTCCTTATCCCTCTGTGTGTCTGTCTCCCTCCGTGTGTCCTTCTCCCTCTGTGTGTCTCCCTCTGTGTGTCTGTCTCCCTCTGTGTGTCTGTCTCCCTCTGTGTGTCTGTCTCCCTCTGTGTGTCTGTCTCTCTCTCTATTACTGTCTCTCGCCTTGACTGTCTCTCTGTGTATCTGTCTCTCTCTGTGTGTCTGTATGTCTCTCTATCTCCCTCCCCCTCCCTGTCTCTCTCCCCCTCTCCCCCTCTCCCCCTCTCCCCCTACTCCCTCTGTCTCTCTGTCTGACTGACTGTTTTATTCTCCCTCTGTCTCTCTGTCTGACTGTTTTACTCTCCCTCTGTCTGACTGACTGTTTCATTCTCCCTCTGTCTCTCTGTCTGACTGTTTTACTCTCCCTCTGTCTGACTGACTGTTTCATTCTCCCTCTGTTTCCCTGTCTGACTGACTGTTTCATTCTCCCTCTGTCTCCCTGTCTGACTGACTGTTTTACTCTCCCTCTGTCTCTCTGTCTGACTGACTGTTTTATTCTCCCTCTGTCTCCCTGTCTGACTGTTTTACTCTCCCCCTGTCTCTCTGTCTGACTGACTGTTTTACTCTCCCGCTGTCTCTCTGTCTGACTGACTGTTTTACTCTCCCTCTGTTTCTCTGTCTGACTGTTTTACTCTCCCCCTGTCTCCCCGTCTGACTGTTTTACTCTCCCTCTATCTCCCTGTCTGTCTGACTGTTTTACTCTCCCCCTGTCTCCCTGTCTGACTGTTTTACTCTCCCTCTATCTCCCTGTCTGACTGACTGTTTTACTCTCCCCCTGTCTCCCTGTCTGACTGACTGTTTTACTCTCCCCCTGTCTCTCTGTCTGACTGACTGTTTTACTCTCCCTCTGTTTCTCTGTCTGACTGACTGTTTTACTCTCTCCCTCTGTCTCTCTGTCTGACTGACTGTTTTACTCTCCCCTCCACCTCTTTCTCTGTTTCTCTACCCCTCCCTCCCTCCCTCCCTCCCTCCCTCCCTCCCTCCCTCCCTCCCTCCCTCCCTCCCTCAGCTCCTTCTCAGGAAGCTAGGGTTTTTTCTGCAGCAAAGTAAATTGCCAATGAGAAGGGTATACCCGTTTTCTTCCTCTCCCTCCCTCCCTCCCACTCTCTCACTCACTTTTTTTTTTCATCTGCCAACCTATCACAGAGGAGGAGGGGTGCTTTACATCATGGGAGGTGCACCCCCGGTTGATCTGACTGCACCTCAGTAGACACACCTAGACACACTACTGTGTCAGAACGCCAGAGATACTGTGGGTTTCTATCCAGGGTAGATGGGTAGATAGACAATATGCCTTTTTAGGGCTCGAAACAGAGAAAGGCAGGTAAGATACAGAATTTGAAGATGAAACTGACATTTTTCTATGTAATTAAAAAAAAAAAACAGATACGGACTGATATGGATTGAGTTTCAAGTAGTTTGAAAACTGTATGTTCCTAGAAATTCCTTGAATTTGTGTTGTTCATCTGATCGCCAATACATCTATATAGAATGCTGAATGATTACAAACCAAACATTGAGCCTGAACATCACAATTAGACCATGATGGATCATTTAATGAAAACATTGACAAATGTCAGCCCAGTAATATCTATTGGCACCGCTTGCAAAGCCACATGGGATAGTTTGGAATAGTTCTCCTGCAGAGAAAAGCCTGGCTTGTTTGTCATACTCTGGCTACAGAGCCCCTCCGTAGAATGGCAGTCACCTCTGTTGCTATGCCAAATCTTTTTAGCCCATTCTATCAAAGTTAATCAAAAACAAGGATCCTGTCAAATCCCCCATGGACAAGATGTCTACATCGATCAAAACACAACCTACGACTGAAGTCATTGTTGGAAGGGCATTTATGTTTATTTTTTCCTCGTTGAAGACAATTACTTTCAAAGACATCGAGAGTCGGAAACTTGGCACAGTACCACTCGTAAACGGACTGAAGATGAAAGGATTGGGTGTCCAAGTAGATCTTTGTTCAGTGGAGTCGTCACACGTCTGATGTCTCTTCTCTACTCCCAAACTCTGTTGTGATTGTGTTTTTTACAATGAGGGCAGAGCCATAGAAACCGACATTGATCCATAGCAGCATTTCATTGTAACAATATCAAATGTTAACCCTTTTATGTTGCAGATTCTGAGGTGGTGAATGCTCTCTGAGGTGGTCAATGCTCTCTGAGGTGGTCAGTTCTCTCTGAGGTGGTCAATGCTCTCTGAGGTGGTCAATGCTCTCTGAGGTGGTCAATGCTCTCTGAGGGGGTCAATGCCCTCTGAAGTGGTCAATGCTCTCTGAGGTAGTCAGTTCTCTCTGAGGTGGTCAATGATCTCTGAGGTGGTGAATGCTCTCTGAGGTGGTGAATGCTCTCTGAGGTGGTGAATGCTCTCTGAGGTGGTCAATGCTCTCTGAGGTGGTGAATGCTCTCTGAGGTGGTGAATGCCCTCTGAGGTGGTCAATGCCCTCTGAGGTGGTCAATGCTCTCTGAGGTGGTCAATGCTCTCTGAGGTGGTCAATGCCCTCTGAGGTGGTCAATGCTCTCTGAGGTGGTCAATGCTCTCTCAGGTGGTCAATGCCCTCTGGTTGTTGAAGATCTTCACTACTACTATTATAGTCTAAGTTAGCTATTGAGCCACAAAGGGGCAGTTAAAGAACCGCATGTGACTCCAAAGCCACACGTTGCAGACCCCTGAATAGACCCTGTCCAGAAACAACCCCTATTTTCTACCCCCTAGACACTTGTGGAGATCTGAGATGATCTGATAGGATTAAGCAATACAGTGATAGCTCAACCTTTCCCTCTGATAGGCTATAGGGGGAATTTTCAGCATATTGTTTAAAACGAATCATCTCTACTAGGGAGTCAAGGCCAGGGATTGATTCTGGACAAGCCCCCATTGTCATCCTCCAATCCCTTGTGGTACAAAAGGAAACAGACTGGAATGGACTGGTCTTGTGCCCCCTACTGGCCAACCAACACATTTCCCAGAGTTCAACCGGGTTTCCCTGTCTGTAGCTCCCCTATCCACTAACTAAGCTGTTATAACACTAGTTATAACACTAGCAGTTTGTACAGTAAGCTAAAACATTAGTGCTCTGACGTTTAATATATGGACAAGGTTACACAGCTAGTTGGATGGCTTGTTGAATCTCATCTATAGGTCTATGACACTTCAATAAATATCAAGTGTTGATCAAACATTTGTTCATATGTCAGGCTAGTCGTGTCTGTTTGGAAGGACTTACTCGTCGTCCGGCGTCAGCTGCACTGGTTCGTTGGTGAACTGGGTGTCAAAGTTCTCTAGGCCGTAGTCGTCTGTGATCTGGGGCTTGAAAGGCGGGGCCATCTGTTTCTTCTCCAGCTGCACGGGGAGACAAGCACAACAACACTGTCATTAGCGCACAAAGTAGCAAAACATTTTTCAACGGAAGACTAAAACATGGGACAAGGTCAGGTAGTCCCCTCCTCCATGTTTCATAGCTCTGTATGTCTGTCTACTGGCTATGTTGAATATACGTTTGCCGGCAGGAAAAACATTTCAACGGTCATCATCATAATCAACCACATATGAATGAGTTTTTCTCCAGAAAGTGGTTGACCTGTGTAACAAGATGCCACCCATCTCACCTTGTTTGAAGAAGACAACACAGAGAAAAGCAGGGGAGGGACAATATGACAGGTGAAGGAAGGTTGAGACAGATTTCCAAAACCATTTTTTTTGTAAATATATAATTTATTGTATTTTCCTTATGAGAACACGGATATTGTGAGACTAAAATGGATTGATGTGTATTTTCTTTAGCAAAATGTGTATTTTCTTTTTTGTTCTCCACAAAGCTCACACTTTGCTTTTCAATGATAGTTTTCTTAGTGCGTGTGAGCACATGCACGTGTGCATTTCTTGGTTCTTGATTTCCCTGCTGGCTCTCAGGCAACTGCTATGGATCATTACTGCTATTGGTTCAAAGCACTTGTGGGCAGAGCTTCAAACAGCATAGAACACCTCTCTTTCTCTCTCTCCCTCCCCCCTCTCCCACGGTCCTCCCCTCCCTTCTATCTCTCTGATGTACGCTGGCTGGCTCGCTGGCTGACTGGCTGGCGGTCTGCAGGAGCCCTGTGAGGTATTAATGAAGCGTGTAGAAGTCAGAGGGCCGGGCCTCGGCTCTGATCTCTCCTACTCAGAGAGGAAGTGGCCCTGGGGCCTCGGCTCTGATCTCTCCTACTCAGAGAGGAAGTGGCCTTGGGGCCTCGGCTCTGATCTCTCCTACTCAGAGAGGAAGTGGCCCTCGGGCCTTGGCTCGCTCTCCTACTCAGAGAGGAAGTGGCCCTGGGGACTTGGCTCTGATCTCTCCTACTCAGAGAGGAAGTGGCCTTGGGGCCTCGGCTCTGATCTCTCCTACTCAGAGAGGAAGTGGCCCTCGGGCCTTGGCTCTCTCTCCTACTCAGAGAGGAAGTGGCCCTGGGGACTTGGCTCTGATCTCTCCTACTCAGAGAGGAAGTGGATATGCCACAGCTTCATTAATCTCGCCCCTATTCACTGATTACAGGTCAGATGTAGTGCAGGTCAGCATGTGCAACTTAACAATGTTTTACCCCACCACCATGTCCAGTCCTCAACTATTAAAAGAGACAGAGAGAGAGACAGAGAGAGAGAGAGAGAGAGAGAGACGGGGAGAGAGAGAGAGAGAGAGAGAGAGAAAGAGAGAGAGAGACAGACAGAGAGAGAGACAGAGAGAGAGAGAGAGAGAGATTGAGACGGAGAGAGAGACGGGGAGAGAGAGAGAGATGGAGAGAAAGAGAGAGAGAGACAGAGAGAGAGAGAGAGAGAGAGAGAGAGAGAGAGAGACGGAGGGAGAGAGACAGAGAGAGAGAGAGAGAGAGAGAGATTATTTTTTTGAGTTTTAAATAATCTTTATTGGGTCTGAGGGCCCACCACACAATAAATACTCATAAAAAAACACAGTTACACATCAATTAAAAACACAACTCCAATTCCTCCTCCACAGTAACACAGTAACTAAACACAACAGCCTCTGAATACCCCATATACTCAAAAACAGATCAATATTGTTGACAAGTTTATAATAGGCAAACTCAACCCTCGCTGCCAACATTCCCTCCAGCATTCCCACCACATCCACAGA
Organism: Oncorhynchus mykiss; assembly: GCF_057628025.1. NCBI lineage: Eukaryota > Metazoa > Chordata > Actinopteri > Salmoniformes > Salmonidae > Oncorhynchus > Oncorhynchus mykiss. The sequence goes on along the minus strand of NC_143030.1, from coordinate 74,672,920 downwards.
CCCCTGTCCCCGAATACTGTTCTTTCGGGTCTTCCATATCGCTAATTTTGCTGCCCCTAACACAAAATTAAGCAACACAACTACACCCTTTTGACTGAACCTGTGCTTTGGCCCAAATATATACAGTTGGGAAGAGAACCTCTCCCAACGTTGAGAACCAATCAGTGATCAGTTCAATCATCCCGACCAACCTGGGACACAGTAAAAACAGATGTGCCAGAGATTCAGACTCAGCACAGAATGGACACCCCTCCCCAACAGTAGGGTCCAGGTGTACCAGATGCATGTTGGTGGCTATACAGTAGCTTCATGTATTATCCTCCATTGGAGGTCAGCTGGCCTACTTATCAATAGGCAGTTTATATAATGATCGCCAACAGCCTTTTGGAGAGGCACCTGGACCAAGCACCCCCGACCACCTCGTCGATTTTACCCCTTCCAGGGAAGAGGCATGGGACACCTTTACACATATTCTGTACATGGCCTTCTTTCCCACCTCCTTGAACTCCCCCAGCTCCGGGGTATCGAAGGAAAGCAGCATCGCCACATCCTCCTCGAATGCCCCCATCGCAGCACTAACAATCAGTGCAGGGAACACATAAACCAGACCCTCCTTCCACCGATCAGAATTGGAAGTGTCAGTCACATACTGCAAATTAAGCACTGACAAGGAGTCGCAGACCTCAGCGACGACCTTCCTCAGTAGGCGAGATGATCGGATCCCCGCTCTTTCTCCCAGCTCCTCCAACGATCTGCTCCTGCTCCGCATCAGATGACCCAGCTCTGTTCACCCCACGCCTAACAGGCATGAACGTAGGCAGGCTGAAGCCAGAACACGGGACTGGATGGCAGTGTTGTGAAAAAGAGGCTCTTCAAAAAGCCACATCCCTGGTGGCGTGCTGGCCTTACGGGACTTGACAAGGACTCTCCAAGCCTGCATAACAGACTCATAAAATGGAGTCAGGCCAGTCAAATCACCCCCCTCCAGCTTTAAGAGGAAAAGGTGCTTGTCTAAGCCCAAACAGCCCGCTCTCCTCATCAGTGTGTAGGCTGTTTCGACCCAGCTAGAACCGTCTCTGTACAACAATCTCTGGGCTGCTTGAAGCCGGAAAGCCATGATTCTAGAGGAAATGTCCACCAGGCTTTGCCCACCCTCGTGCAGTGGCATGTACAGGGCTGCAGCTTTAATCCAGTGTTGTCCAGACCAGAAGAAATTGACAAGGGTCCTCTCAAGCTCTTGTATCAGACCCTTTGGTGGCTGCAAAATCATTAGTCTGTGCCACAGGGTAGAGGCAGCAAGATTATTAGCTACCAGGACCCTTCCCCTATAAGACAGCTGGGGCAGCACCCATTTTCACCTTGACAGTCTGGCACACACTTTCTCTGCTACACCCTCCCAGTTATTTTTCTGAAAGACGTCGGAGCCTAGAAAAACCCCCAAAGTCTTCATCCCATCTCTGCCCCACTGAAGACCCCTGGTAACCGTGGAGCGGACCCCGTCTGAAGCCCCCCTGGTAACCGTGGAGCGGACCCCGTCTTAAGCCCCCCTGGTAATCGTGGAACGGACCCCATCTGAAGCCCCCCTGGTAACCGTGGAGTGGACCCCGTCTGAAGCCCCCCTGGTAACCGTGGAACGGACCCCATCTGAAGCACCCCTGGTAACCGTGGAGTGGACCCCGTCTGAAGCCCCCTTGGTAAAAAAGGCAAAAAAAGGCCATGGTGGCAAAGTAAATACAATATAGCAAGTAAAACACTGGAATGGTAGATTTGCAATGGGAGAATGTGCAAAGTAGAAATAAAAAATAATGGGGTGCAAAGGAGGAAAATAAATAAATAAATAAAATACAGTAGGGAAAGAGGTAGTTGTTTGGGCTAAATTATAGGTGGGCTATGTACAGGTGCAGTAATCTGCGAGCTGCTCTGACAGTTGGTGCTTAAAGCTAGTGAGGGAGATAAGTGTTTCCAGTTTCAGAGATTTTTGTAGTTCGTTCCAGTCATTGGCAGCAGAGAACTGGAAGGAGAGGCGGCCAAAGAAAGAATTGGTTTTGGGGGTGACTAGAGAGATATACCTGCTGGAGCGTGTGCTACAGGTGGGAGATGCAATGGTGACCAGCGAGCTGAGATAAGGGGGGACTTTACCTAGCAGGGTCTTGTAGATGACATGGAGCCAGTGGGTTTGGCGACGAGTATGAAGCGAGGGCCAGCCAACGAGAGCGTACAGGTCGCAATGGTGGGTAGTATATGGGGCTTTGGTGACAAAACGGATTGCACTGTGATAGACTGCATCCAATTTGTTGAGTAGGGTATTGGAGGCTATTTTGTAAATTACATCGCCAAAGTCGAGGATTGGTAGGATGGTCAGTTTTACAAGGGTATGTTTGGCAGCATGAGTGAAGGATGCTTTGTTGCGAAATAGGAAGCCAATTCTAGATTTAACTTTGGATTGGAGATGTTTGATATTGCTCTGGAAGGAGAGTTTACAGTCTAACCAGACACCTAAGTATTTGTAGTTGTCCACGTATTCTAAGTCAGAGCCGTTCAGAGTAGTAATGTTGGACAGGCGGGTAGGTACAGGTAACGATTGGTTGAAGAGCATGCATTTAGTTTTACTTGTATTTAAGAGCAATTGGAGGCCACGGAAGGAGAATTGTATGGCATTGAAGCTTGCCTGGAGGGTTGTTAACACAGTGTCCAAAGAAGGGCCAGAAGTATACAGAATGGTGTCGTCTGCGTAGAGGTGGATCAGAGACTCACCAGCAGCAAGAGCAACCTCATTGATGTATACAGAGAAGAGAGTCGTTCCATCTGAAGACCCCCTGGTAACTGTGGAGCGGACCCCATCTGAAGCCCCACTGGTAACCTTGGAGCGGACCCCATCTGAAGCCCCCCTGGTAACCGTGGAGCAGACCCAGTCTGAAGCCCCGCTGGTAACCGTGGAGCGGACCCCGTCTGAAGCCCCCCTGGTGACCGTGGAGCGGACCCCGTCTGAAGCCCCCCTGGTAACCGTGGAGCGGACCCCGTCTGAAGCCCCCCTGGTAACCGTGGAGCGGAACCCGTCTGAAGCCCCCCTGGTAACCGTGGAGCGGACCCTATCTGAAGCCCCCTGGTAACCGTGGAACGGACCCCGTCTGAAGCCCCCCTGGTAACCGTGGAACGGACCCCGTTTGAAGCCGACCTGCCCACAGCGCTTCACTCTTTCCCCAATTGACTCTAGCTGAGGAGGCCCCCTCAAACACCTTTAAAGCGTTTGAGAGAACCTTAACATCCTCACCCCCTGTAATAAAAACTATCACGTCATCTGCATACGCAGACAGTGCTATTGTGGGACCCTTCATTACACCTGGCACAGAGAAACCAGTAAGCTTCGCTCTTAAAAAACAAAGCATTAGTTCAATCGCTAAACTATATAACTGCCCTGAAATTGGGCATCCCTGCCTGAAGCCCCTTTGGACAGGGATGGGGCAACTCAAACCACCACCCACCTTCACCATACACGAGGCCCCAGCATACAGTAAATTCATCCAAGACAAAAAAACATCCCCAAACCCAAAGGCTTTCATTGTTTTAAAAAAACTACTGGTGGTCCACACGATCAAAAGCCTTCTCCTGATCCAAAGAAAGTAAACCCACATTTACATCAGACAGTTTACAAATGTCTAAAACATCTCTCATCAGAAACAAGTTGTCAACAATAGAGCGACCAGGTACACAGTAGGACTGGTCCTTGTGGATCAACAATCCCAGATTCTCTTTCAACCTGTTTGAGAGACATTTAAAAACAATTTTGTATTCAGCGCACAGCAAAACAACAGGTCTCCAATTTTTTATGAGAGCCAATCCCCCCTTTTTTGGCAACAGTGAAAGCACCGCACGTTGACAGGATACAGGAAGAGAACCCTCATGAAAAGATTCACACACCACTTTATAAAAATCCTCCCCAATAGACCCCCAAAAGTGCTTAACAGGGGCTCGGCCTGTTGAGAGCTGTGGACAGCTCTTGCAGTGTAATGTTAGAGTCCAATGCGACTCTCTGCTCAGGTCCCAATTGAGGAAGACCGTGTAACAACTGTTCAGTACACAGAGAGTCACAATCCTCCGCCTTATAGAGGGCCGAGTAGAAATCTACGGCATGTTGACGCATTTCAATGTCATCCGTGGTCACCTTCCCATCAGGGAGACGAAGGCAGACCATCTGTTTACGTTGAAATGTCGACTGTCCTAGGTTTTTTTTTTAAGCGCTAGGAGCATCCATATCCTTGAGGGAAGCGAAGCGAGACCTAATCAAGGCACCCTTCACTCTTTCATGCAGAAACGACCTCAGTTCATGTCTCTTGTCCTGTAAGTTCATGACTAGTCCAGGGTCGTTCTGAGTGAGCAGCTTCAATTCAATAGAGTTGATGGCCTGTTCAAGGGCCTTGATCGTCTCTTTAACTTCAATTTGAGACAGAGCAGTATACTGTTGACAAAATACTCGTATTTGGGCCTTTCCAACCTCCCACCATTGTCTCAAGGACTCAAAATTCCCTTTTGTAACACTCCATTTTTCCCAAAACAACAGTGAATATCAACAGTAACAATATGATGATCAGAGAAACCCACAGGAGTAATGGCACAGTTTCCAACCCTACTACAGTATTGCTCAGATACATACAACCTGTCTAACCTTGCTGCACTGACACGACCTTCATGAACTTTTAGCCATGTGTACTGCCTAACTTTTGCATTCCTTACTCTCCACACATCAGAAAGCTCAAACTCAGTTAATAGGCCAGACAGGCAAGTGGCTGACCGCAGGTGAGGTTCTTCAGCGGTGCGATCAACAGTAAAATCCACTGTACAGTTCCAGTCCCTCCCTAAAACCATACACCCCTCTTGATCACACTGTCTTGAGGTTTCCTTTATTTGATCAAATATAGCAATACACTCTGTACCCTCATTAGGAGCATAAACATTTTTTAAAAATAAAAAAACATAACATCCACCTTGACCAATAAAACCCGACCCTTGACAATCTCTGTTGTAGATACCACAGTCACCCCTAAGCCTGAGGAAAACAAGATTGCCACCCCAGCACTGAAATTAGTACCATGACATGAGTACATGCTGCCCCTCCCACCACATACCCCAGTCAACCTAATTTTCCTCATCACTATGTGTCTCCTGTAGGAAAACTACATTAAGCCTTTTCTGTTTTATTACTTCTAATACCCAAGCCCTCTTATTCCTGTCCCTTCCCCCATTAATATTGAGAGAACCTACCCTTAGTACCTCCATATAGAAAAGAGGGGGAAAAAAGCAGAAGAAACCACAGAGAAACCAAGGAGAAAAAAGACAACCTATGAAGCATGATCTTCATCATATTTTTTTTTTTTTTCTCTTAACCTGACTACGTTTCCCAGCACCTTTTGCTGCTGCAACAGCAGTAATACATTTCCTCAAGCGAAACCACTTCTTCTCACTCAATTGGTCTAACCCCACCGTCTTCTGTAAACATCACAGCTGACCTCACAAACTCAACATCAAAATAATCTGCCAATTTGACAGATTTCCTAAAAGTCTGATCCAGAAACTAATTTACCTCCTCTATATCATAAACTGAGTCCTCACCAGCAGCTGTCATATCCTTCTCCTGATCCTCAGCTGAGACCACAGACAACTGACTCCCCTCTAACACATCCCATTCAACACTCCCCACTTGCACCTCATCACTCGTACCAGGCATCTCCTCCACTACCTAGGAGACTAGCCCCACCTGAACATCATTACTCATAGTGGGCATCTCCTCCACTAACTGGGAGCCTAGCTCCACATGAACCCCAGCACTCGTAGTGGGCATCTCCTCCACTCCCTGGGAGCCTAGCTCCACCCTCCTGTACCCCGTTACTCATAGTGGGCATCTCCTCCACTACCTGGGAGCCTAGCTCCACATGAACCCCCTCCTTTAACCCAGCACTCGTACTGGGCACCTGCTCACCAGTCTGAGGAACTGGCTCTTCAGATACATCCTTACCTTCTACAACAATACTTTTCTGGAGCATAACATTTCCCTCCAAAATACAAGTTGCAACTCTGTGCCCTCAACACGGATAACTTGTTCCTCAGCAACAGGTGCTTGTGGCTGCTCTACCGCTGTCGGTCCACCTCTCCCTACATCAGTGGACCCAGGTGTTACGAGGACCACCTGCGCCCCTCCCTCGGCCTTCTCCCTTTTCAGGCAAGCATGTCGCTTATGGCCAACATCCCCACACTCAAAACACCGTTGACTACCCGTACTAGCATAAACCATATACATTCTACTGTCATACTTGATTTTAAACGATAACTCTCAAGTCTGCTCCGGTGAGTCCAAAAACATAAACACCTGTCGCCGAAATGACATAACCTGTTTCAACGCCGGGTGTTTGCAACCCAACGGGACAACCTTAATTGAACTGGCGAACTTCCCAAAGCGCAATAACTCGCACTCCAATAGCTCATTAAGAATAAACGGCGGTACATTTGAAATCGTTACCCTTGTTGACGGAGGATAAAGCGGCGTAACTTGAATAAACATTCCTTTAAGAATTACACCATGCTCAACCATACGATCAACCAGACACTCTTCTTTAAGAAGTACACCATGCTCAACCATCTGATCTACAAGACACTCTTCTTTAAGAAATACCACCACCTCTTTATTCATCCGAGAGACGGAGAGAGAGAAAGAGAGAGATGAAGAGAGAAAGAGAGAGACAAATAGAGAGTGTGCATGTGTGTTATACAGAGGCAGGGAGGACTCCAGAGGGACAAGGAGATGATGATGTGGTTCATCGCCACGGCAGCCAGGATGATGGTGGAAACGCAGATGCTGATGTGGCAGGACTAATTAGTAATCAACAGCATGGGGCAAAGAGGGCTTTAAAACAGCGGGCACTGAACTGTAAGACCAGAGATGGGTAGTGGGTAGGTATAGCATTTCTATCTTTATGTCTGCATTCTGAACCACTCTCTGGTGCTATACTCTAGAACAGTCTGCATTCTGAACCACTCTCTCTGGTACTACACTCTAGAACAGTCTGCATTCTGAACCACTCTCTGGTGCTACACTCTAGAACAGTCTGCATTCTGAACCACTCTCTCTGGTACTACACTCTAGAACAGTCTGCATTCTGAACCACTCTCTGGTACTACACTCTAGAACAGTCTGCATTCTGAACCACTCTCTGGTGCTACACTCTAGAACAGTCTGCATTCTGAACCACTCTCTCTGGTACTACACTCTAGAACAGTCTGCATTCTGAACCACTCTCTGGTACTACACTCTAGAACAGTCTGCATTCTGAACCACTCTCTGGTGCTACACTCAGGAACATTCTGCATTCTGAACCACTCTCTGGTACTACACTCTATAACAGTCTGCATTCTGAACCACTCTCTGGTACTACACTCTAGAACAATATGCATTCTGAACCAATCTCTGGTACTACACTCTAGAACAGTCTGCATTCTGAACCACTCTCTGGTACTACACTCTAGAACAATATGCATTCTGAACCACTCTCTGGTACTACACTCTAGAACAGTCTACATTCTGAACCACTCTCTGGTGCTACACTCAGGAACAGTCTGCATTCTGAACCACTCTCTGGTGCTACACTCTAGAACAGTCTGCATTCTGAACCACTCTCTGGTACTACACTCTAGAACAGTCTGCATTCTGAACCAGTCTCTGGTACTACACTCTAGAACAGTCTACATTCTGAAACACTCTCTGGTACTACACTCAGGAACAGGCTGCATTCTGAACCACTCTCTGGTACAACACTTTAGAACAGTCTGCATTCTGAACCACTCTCTGGTACTACACTCTAGAACAATCTGCATTCTGAACCACTCTCTGGTACTACACTCTAGAACAGTCTGCGTTCTGAACCACTCTCTGGTGCTACACTCTAGAACAGTCTGCATTCTGAACCCCTCTCTGGTACTACACTTTAGAACAGTCTGCATTCTGAACCACTCTCTGGTGCTACACTCTAGAACAGTCTGCATGCTGAACCATTCTTTCTGGCACTACACTCTGGAACAGTCTGCAATCTTGTTTCTAGATGGCAACATGTGACGGCAAACGCTAAGACACTATTATGACTGATGCCTCAACTGAAGAAAAGAAAGCATCAAGTTGACAGCTGTCTCACTCTCTGGCAGGAAGGTGTTGTTTAAAAGAGCATGAGGTAATGATATTCAAAGGTGTCACCGCTTCAGAGGGAAAGCCGGCACTCCCTTAGGAGCCTGTGTTGTAATCATATTAATATTGTTAAACAACAGCAGTCAGAGCTGTGCCGAGTCCGGGAGTTCTGTCAGGGCCAGAGACAGCTGGGTTTCTTGCGGCGTGTACGAATTCCACACCTTCAACTCCCACCAGCCACTGAGGCACACCGCGCTATGCAGTCACAGCTTCAATAAGCTTTTTACCATGGAGGTTTCACAGGGGTTGGTGAACATATCAAAGTTGTAAAATTTACCAAGCTTTCCCTTTGTCATGACTCATTACTGATGTCATGTCAAGACTCATTACTGATGTCATGTCAAGACTCATTACTGATGTCATGTCAAGGTTCATTACTGATGTCATGTCAAGGTTCATTACTGACACTGAGAAATAGTTTTTGTTTTATGGTGAGACTCCCTCTGCAATTTCCCCAAAAGGAAAACATTAAGACAAAGACTGAGGCGTTGGCTTTGATTACCGGTCATCTCTTACGCTATTTAGCTTAATGTGATTTGGAGAGTTCTTCTGTATCATCACACCTTTAACACAGTTAATTTACATTGCATGCAGTTATCAAAATTCTGCATGACAAATCTGATATATTGAACTGTTGGGAAATCATCTATTAAAGGATAAGTTCAGTATTTTAGTCCAAAAAAGTCTTTAAACTAGGGTTGGGTGTGATCATGATGTTCCTACCATCATACATCACCCCCCCCCCCCCCCCAAAAAAAAAAACAGGGATATTGATCCATCAGGGGATTGAAGCAAGAAGCTTCATCTTAACATCTAGCGACTTACAGTTGAAGTCGGAAGTTTACATACACCTTAGCCAAATACATTTAAACTCAGTTTTTCACAATTCCTGACATTTAATCTGAGTAAAAATTCCCTGTCTTAGGTCAGTTAGGATCACCACTTTATTTTATGAATGTGAAATGTGATAATAATAGAGAGAATGATTTATTTCAGCTTTTATTTCTTTCATCACCGTAACGGTTGTCTTGTGTCGAAGGAGTGGCGGACCAAAACGCAGCTTGGTTATCTTGATACATCTTTAATAAAGATAATACCGAACAATACAAAACAATAACCGTACAGTGAAAACCTAAACAGCCTTATCTGGTGCAAACAAACACTGAGACAGGAACAATCACCCACAAAACCCAACACAAAACAGGCTACCTAAATATGGCTCCCAATCAGAGACAATGACTAACACCTGCCTCTGATTGAGAACCATATCAGGCCCAAACACAGAAACAGACAAACAAGACATCCAACATAGAATGGCCACTCAGATCACACCCTGACCAAACAAAACATAGAAACATACAAAGCAAACTATGGTCAGGGTGTGACAATCACATTCCCAGTTGGTCAGAAGTTTATGTACATTCAATTAGTATTTGGTAGCATTGCCTTTAAATTGTTTAACTTGGGTCAAACGTTACGGGTAGCTTTCCACAAGCTTCCCACAATAAGTTGGGTGAATGTTGGCCCATTCCTCATGACAGAGCTGGTGTAACTGAGTCAGGTTTGTAGGCCTCTTTGCTCGCACACGCTTTTTCAGGTCTGTCCACACATTTTCTATAGGATTGAGGTCAGGGCTTTGTGATGGCTACTCCAATACCTTAACGTTGTTGTCCTTAAGCCATTTTACCACAACTTTGGAAGTATGCTTGGGGTCATTGTCCATTTGGAAAACCCATTTGCAACCAGGCTTTAACTTCCTGACTGATGTCTTGAGATGTTGCTTCAATATATCCACATCATTGTTCTGCCTCATGATGCCATCTATTTTGTGAAGTGCACCAGTCCCTCCTGCAGCAAAGCACCCCCACAACATGATGCTGCCACCCCCATGCTTCACGTTGGGATAGTCATGGGGAAGCCTCCCCATTTTTCCTCCAAACATAACAATGGTCATTATGGCCAAACAGTTCTATTTTTGTTTCATCAGACCAGAGGAAATTTCTCCAAAAGTACGATCTTTGTCTCCATGTGCAGTTGCAAACTGTAGTCTGTTTTTTTATTGCAGATTTGGAGCAGTGGCTTCTTCCTTGAAGAGCGGCCTTTCAGGTTATGTCAATATAGGACTCGTTTTACTGTGGATATAGACACTTTTGTACCTGTTTCCTCCAGCATCTTCACAAAGTCCTTTGCTGTTGTTCTGGGATTGATTTGCACTTTTCACACCAAAGCACGTTCATCTCTAGGAGACAGAACGTGTCTCCTTCCTGAGCGGTATGACAGCTGTGTGATCCCATGGTGTTTATATTTGCGTACTATTGTTTGTACAGATGAAAGTGGTACCTTCAGGCATTTGGAAATTGCTCCCAAGGATGAATCAGGCTTGTGGAGGTCTACAATTTATTTTTCTGAGGTCTTGGTTGATTTCTTTTGACTTTCCCATGATGTCAAGCAAAGAGCCACTGAGTTTGAAGTTAGGCTTTGAAATACATCCACAAGTAGACCTCCAATTGACTCAAATGATTAGCCTATTAGAAGTTTCTAAAGCAATGACATCATTTTCTGGAATTTTCCATCCTGTTTAAAGGCACAGTCAACTTAGTGTATGTAAACTTCTGACCCACTGGAATTGTGATACATTGAATTATAAGTTAAACAAACTGTAAACTGTCTGTAAACAATTGTTGGAAAAATGACTTGTGTCGTGGACAAAGTAGATGTGTTAACCGACTTGCCAAAACTACAGTTTGTTAACAAGAAATTTGTGGAGTGGTTGGAAAATGAGTTTTAATGACTCCAACCTATGTAAACTTCCGACTTTAACTGTAGCTAGCAAGTTAGCAAACCAAAAGCATAGTTGGAGCCCTGACCTGGATATAATTTATTTGACACATCTTAGATTTCTTATAGTTATGGTTACAAGCAGTGGCGCAGCACGTTCGCTGGGGAGCAGCACTGAGCAGGGACACTTTGTCACGCCCTGACCATAGTTTGCTTTGTACGTTGATATGTTTTGTTTGGTCAGGGTGTGATCTGAGTGGGCATTCTATGTTGTATGTCTAGTTTGTCTGTTTCTGTGTTGGCTTAGTTGCTTGTGTCAGCACATTTCACACCACGCTGCGCTTTGGTCCGCTTCTTACGACGATCGTGACTCACTTACTGTATGTTATGGACATGGGCTACACTTCGTTCCATTAAGATGTTCCCTCCCATCTACCCATACGGCAATCCACCTTGGCAGAATGTATCTGATTGGTGTTAGCAGTTGATGTCATTCTTCAATAACACAGACCTCAAAACAAATCACGTCGAGAAAAATGGATTTATTCAAAGAGAACAAATCATAGTTTTTATTCTGGAAAGTAGATGGTCAATGTTTATTCTCCCCTGTCCTCAGTGTTTTCTCCACTGAACAAAGATACAGGATGTCGTTTATACCCAAGCCTAGCCTGTAGTTGACCAATTAGAATTTCTTGCAGTAAAATTAGTAAAAATTTGTAAAAAAGTATTCTGTTTCAGGATCAATGTATAGACAATTTGGACCAATGAGAACTTCCCACATGTAACTATGAGTCCAAGACTGGAACCCCTATACAGATTCTAAACAGATGTTTTACTGTTTGTATAAACAAGTTTCGTCAACGTTTTGTTAGAAACTTGAAAAATACGTCTTTATCTGGTTGTAATCTGACCAGCTAACAACCAGAAGATAACATCTTTCCCATGATGTCTTGGTCTCGTCTAAACATGATCGTAACAGAGACCTGTGGGCTATAAATCTAGTTCTACTGCTTTTCCTGAGAGAGGTATTATTACGTTTTTTTTTTAAACAATTGTTACAGAGTCTTAAACATGACCTCATGAGATGCTGTTGACTAACACATTCTATTGAGAACTGATAAAAGCATGTCACAGAAAAGGAGGCACGGCTGTGAACAAGGCATTTCCTGTCGTTTGTGTTGAATTTAACAGGATAGACTGACTAGAAACAAATAATGTGCTGAAACACTGAATCCTGTCCAGGTCACTGTGTATGAGCAACTATTTGGACAGTGACAACATTTTATTGTTTTGGGGGGGAGCCTCTGTACTCCAGCGCTTAGGATTTGAAATGATATAATTATTATGAAGTGAACTGTTTAGAAATTCTAGCACTTTTTATACATAGTAGTCGCCCACCCACTGGGGAGTTAGGCCCAGCCTAACTGGGCCCTGGTTAGGCCCAGATGTGGAGTATCTTTGGTACCATTTTCATGAGATATTGCTGATGTAAAGGATAGTGTACCCATCATTGCAGCATCATTCTAGCATCATTGCAGCATCATTCTAGCATCATTGCAGCATAACGTAATGCAAAATAGACATAATGGGAATCAAAGTAACATGCGGACCGTCTGACCAACCAAGATGGGTCCCACGGGTGATACTGAGTGTCTGACCAATCAAGATGGGTTCCCACGGGTGATACTGAGTGTCTGACCAACCAAGATGGGTTCCCACGGGTGATACTGAGTGTCTGACCAATCAAGATGGGTTCCCACGGGTGATACTGAGTGTCTGACCAATCAAGATGGGTTCCCATGGGTGATACTGGGTGTCTGACCAATCAAGATGGGTTCCCACGGGTGATACTGAGTGTCTAACCAATCAAGATGGGTTCCCACGGGTGATACTGAGTGTCTGACCAACCAAGATGGGTTCCCACGGGTGATACTGAGTGTCTGACCAATCAAGATGGGTTCCCACGGGTGATACTGAGTGTCTGACCAATCAAGATGGGTTCCCACGGGTGATACTGAGTGTCTGACCAACCAAGATGGGTTCCCACGGGTGATACTGAGTGTCTGACCAATCAAGATGGGTTCCCACGGGTGATACTGAGTATCTAACCAATCAAGATGGGTTCCCACGGGTGATACTGAGTGTCTAACCAATCAAGATGGGTTCCCATGGAGGATACTGAGTGTCTAACCAATCAAGATGGGTTCCCACGGGTGATACTGAGAGGCTGACCAACCAAGATGGGTTCCCACAGGTGATACTGAGTGTCTGACCAATCAAGATGGGTCCCACGGGTGATACTGAGTGTCTGACCAATCAAGATGGGTTCCCACGGGTGATACTGAGTGTCTGACCAACCAAGATGGGTTCCCACGGGTGATACTGAGTGTCTGACCAATCAAGATGGGTTCCCACGGGTGATACTGAGTGTCTGACCAACCAAGATGGGTTCCCACGGGTGATACTGAGTGTCTGACCAATCAAGATGGGTTCCCACGGGTGATACTGAGTGTCTGACCAATCAAGATGGGTTCCCATGGGTGATACTGAGTGTCTGACCAATCAAGATGGGTTCCCACGGGTGATACTGAGTGTCTAACCAATCAAGATGGGTTCCCACGGGTGATACTGAGTGTCTGACCAACCAAGATGGGTTCCCACGGGTGATACTGAGTGTCTGACCAATCAAGATGGGTTCCCACGGGTGATACTGAGTGTCTAACCAATCAAGATGGGTTCCCACGGGTGATACTGAGTGTCTAACCAATCAAGATGGGTTCCCACGGAGGATACTGAGTGTCTAACCAATCAAGATGGGTTCCCACGGGTGATACTGAGTTTCTGACCAACCAAGATGGGTTCCCACAGGTGATACTGAGTGTCTGACCAATCAAGATGGGTCCCACGGGTGATACTGAGTGTCTGACCAACCAAGATGGGTTCTCACGGGTGATACTGAGTGTCTAACCAATCAAGATGGGTTACCACGGGGGATACTGAGTGTCTGACCAACCAAGATGGGTTCCCACGGGTGATACTGAGTGTCTGACCAATCAAGATGGGTTCCCACGGGTGATACTGAGTGTCTGACCAACCAAGATGGGTTCCCACGGGTGATACTGAGTGTCTGACCAATCAAGATGGGTTCCCACGGGTGATACTGAGTGTCTGACCAATCAAGATGGGTTCCCACAGGTGATACTGAGTGTCTGACCAATCAAGATGGGTTCCCACAGGTGATACTGACCGACCACGATTGGTTCCCACAGGTGATCCTGACCGACCAAGATGGGTTCCCACAGGTGATACTGACCGACCAAGTTGAGTTCCCACAGGTGATCCTGACCGACCAAGATGGGTTCCCACAGGTGATCCTGACCGACCAAGATGGGTTCCCACAGGTGATACTCACCGACCAAGATGGGTTCCCACAGGTTATACTGACCGACCAAGATGGGTTCCCACAGGTGATCCTGACCGACCAAGATGGGTTCCCACAGGTGATACTGACCGACCAAGATGGGTTCCCACAGGTGATACTGACAGACCAAGATGGGTTTCCACAGGTGATACTGACTGACCAAGATGGGTTCCCACAGGTGATACTGACCGACCAAGATGGGTTCCCACAGGTGATACTGACAGACCAAGATGGGTTCCCGCAGGTTATACTGACCGACCAAGATGGGTTCCCACAGGTGATCCTGACCGACCAAGATGGGTTCCCACAGGTGATCCTGACCGACCAAGATGGGTTCCCACAGGTGATACTCACCGACCAAGATGGGTTCCCACAGGTGATACTGACCGACCAAGATGGGTTCCCACAGGTGATCCTGACCGACCAAGATGGGTTCCCACAGGTGATACTGACCGACCAAGATGGGTTCCCACAGGTGATACTGACAGACCAAGATGGGTTCCCACAGGTGATCCTGACCGACCAAGATGGGTTCCCACAGGTGATCATGACCGACCAAGATGGGTTCCCACAGGTGATACTCACCGACCAAGATGGGTTCCCACAGGTTATACTGACCGACCAAGATGGGTTCCCACAGGTGATCCTGACCGACCAAGATGGGTTCCCACAGGTGATACTGACCGACCAAGATGGGTTCCCACAGGTGATACTGACAGACCAAGATGTCTAACCAATCAAGATGGGTTCCCACGGAGGATACTGAGTGTCTAACCAATCAAGATGGGTTCCCACGGGTGATACTGAGTTTCTGACCAACCAAGATGGGTTCCCACAGGTGATACTGAGTGTCTGACCAATCAAGATGGGTCCCACGGGTGATACTGAGTGTCTGACCAACCAAGATGGGTTCTCACGGGTGATACTGAGTGTCTGACCAATCAAGATGGGTTCCCATGGGTGATACTGAGTGTCTGACCAACCAAGGCGGGTTCCCACGGAGGATACTGAGTGTCTAACCAATCAAGATGGGTTACCACGGGGGATACTGAGTGTCTGACCAACCAAGATGGGTTCCCACGGGTGATACTGAGTGTCTGACCAATCAAGATGGGTTCCCACGGGTGATACTGAGTGTCTGACCAACCAAGGCGGGTTCCCACGGAGGATACTGAGTGTCTAACCAATCAAGATGGGTTACCACGGGGGATACTGAGTGTCTGACCAACCAAGATGGGTTCCCACGGGTGATACTGAGTGTCTGACCAATCAAGATGGGTTCCCACGGGTGATACTGAGTGTCTGACCAACCAAGATGGGTTCCCACGGGTGATACTGAGTGTCTGACCAATCAAGATGGGTTCCCACGGGTGATACTGAGTGTCTGACCAATCAAGATGGGTTCCCACAGGTGATACTGAGTGTCTGACCAATCAAGATGGGTTCCCACAGGTGATACTGACCGACCACGATTGGTTCCCACAGGTGATCCTGACCGACCAAGATGGGTTCCCACAGGTGATACTGACCGACCAAGTTGAGTTCCCACAGGTGATCCTGACCAACCAAGATGGGTTCCCACAGGTGATCCTGACCGACCAAGATGGGTTCCCACAGGTGATACTCACCGACCAAGATGGGTTCCCACAGGTTATACTGACCGACCAAGATGGGTTCCCACAGGTGATCCTGACCGACCAAGATGGGTTCCCACAGGTGATACTGACCGACCAAGATGGGTTCCCACAGGTGATACTGACAGACCAAGATGGGTTTCCACAGGTGATACTGACTGACCAAGATGGGTTCCCACAGGTGATACTGACCGACCAAGATGGGTTCCCACAGGTGATACTGACAGACCAAGATGGGTTCCCACAGGTTATACTGACCGACCAAGATGGGTTCCCACAGGTGATCCTGACCGACCAAGATGGGTTCCCACAGGTGATCCTGACCGACCAAGATGGGTTCCCACAGGTGATACTCACCGACCAAGATGGGTTCCCACAGGTGATACTGACCGACCAAGATGGGTTCCCACAGGTGATCCTGACCGACCAAGATGGGTTCCCACAGGTGATACTGACCGACCAAGATGGGTTCCCACAGGTGATACTGACAGACCAAGATGGGTTCCCACAGGTGATCCTGACCGACCAAGATGGGTTCCCACAGGTGATCATGACCGACCAAGATGGGTTCCCACAGGTGATACTCACCGACCAAGATGGGTTCCCACAGGTTATACTGACCGACCAAGATGGGTTCCCACAGGTGATCCTGACCGACCAAGATGGGTTCCCACAGGTGATACTGACCGACCAAGATGGGTTCCCACAGGTGATACTGACAGACCAAGATGGGTTCCCACAGGTGATACTGACTGACCAAGATGGGTTCCCACAGGTTATACTGACCGACCAAGATGGGTTCCCACAGGTGATCCTGACCGACCAAGATGGGTTCCCACAGGTGATCCTGACCGACCAAGATGGGTTCCCACAGGTGATCCTGACCGACCAAGATGGGTTCCCACAGGTGATCCTGACCGACCAAGATGGGTTCCCACAGGTGATCCTGACCGACCAAGATGGGTTCCCACAGGTGATACTCACCGACCAAGATGGGTTCCCACAGGTGATACTGACCGACCAAGATGGGTTCCCACAGGTGATCCTGACCGACCAAGATGGGTTCCCACAGGTGATACTGACCGACCAAGATGGGTTCCCACAGGTGATCCTGACCGACCAAGATGGGTTCCCACAGGTGATACTGACCGACCAAGATGGGTTCCCACAGGTGATACTGACCGACCAAGATGGGTTCCCACAGGTGATACTGACCGACCAAGATGGGTTCCCACAGGTGATACTGACCGACCAAGATGGGTTCCCACAGGCGATACTGACCGACCAAGATCGGTTCCCACTGGAGATACTGACTGACCAAGATGGGTTCCCACAGGTGATACTGACCGACCAAGATTGGTTCCCACAGGTGATACTGACCGACCAAGATGGGTTCCCACAGGTGATACTGACCGACCAAGATGGGTTCCCACAGGTGATACTGACCGACCAAGATGGGTTTATTCACATTTAGTCTTCTACGCTGTTTAAGTGGATATGATTGGAGGCTTACCTGGTCCCAGTCTATACTGCGGAAAAACGTGTGCGACTTGATGTCAGCGAAGCCCGTTTGGACCTGGCAACCCAGACGCTCTTTGGGGTCCTGTTAGATGGAGAGAAATTAGTAGAATCAAGAGTTTGTGTGCTCAATGAAATATAAACTGGTTTTAACAGCAGCAATTGTCACAAAGCGGTTTACAGATACCCAGCCTAAAACCCCAAAGAGCAAGCAGTGCACTGGCAGAAAGAAGCACGGTGTTGGCTTATCGCACCAGTTACAGCAATTTACAGCAATGTGATCTTGGTATAATGTAGAGATGTAACATTTATTGAAATGAAACACTAAATTCAGTATGTATTTCCCTCAAACAAACCCTTAGACTACTTCTCTACCTGTGTCATATTCCACATAAAAAAATTGGGATTGGTGGAGGCCTGGCCGACATGGACTTCCTTAAACCAGTTATTTCCTGTTAAATCCATTAAGGGAAGTGTACAAGTGTACACTGCGGGAGAAAAGGAGATATTATTGGGACGCATTCTCTGTGGGGGTCAAGTAAATCCTTGATTGACCTCAAATTCTACCCCCACTGCATTGCTGAATATATTACCTACAGTAGCTAGAAAAATGTAATGAACCCTTTGAAATGACCTGAAGTTATGCATAAATTTGACATAAAATGTGATCTGATCTTCATCTAAGCCACAACAAGAGACAAACACAGTCTGCTTAAACTAATAACACACAAATTATTGTATTCTTCTTGTCTATATTGAATACATTATTTAAACATTCACAGTGTAGGTTGGAGAAGGTATGTGAACCTCTAGGCTAATGACTTCTCCAAAAGCAAATTGTAGTCAGGAGTCAGCTAACCTGGAGTCTAATCAATGAGATGAGATTGGAGATGTTGGTTAGGGCTGCCCTGCCCCATAAAAAAACACTCACACATTTTGAGTTTGCTATTCACAAGAAGTATTGCCTGATGTGAACCATGACTCGAACTAAAGAGATGTCAGGAGACCTACGATTAAGAATTGCATGAAGCTGGAAAGGGTTACAAAAGTATCTCTAAAAGTCAGTCCACGGAAAGATAAAATTGTCTATAAATGGAGAAATTTCAGCACAGTTGCTTTTCTCCCTAGGAGTGGCCGTCCTGCAAAGATGACTGCAAGAGCACAGCGCAGAATGCTCAATGAGGTTAAGACTTACAGAAATCTCTGGAAGATGCTAACATCTCTGTTGATGAGTCTACAATACGTAAAACACTAAACAAGAATGGGGTTCATGGGAGAACATCATGGAAGAAGCCTCTGCTGTCCAAAAAAAACATTGCCGCAGGTCTGAAGTTTGCAAGAGAGCACCTGGATGTTCCACAGCACTACTGGCAAAATATTCTGTGGACAGATGAAACTAAAGTTGTGTTGTTTGGAAGGAACACACAACACTCTGTGTGGAGAAAAAGGCACACCACACCAACATCACAACCTCATCCCAACTGTAAAGTATGGTGGAGGGAGCATCATGCTTTGGAGCTGCCTCAGGGCCTGGACAGCTTGCTATCATCGCCGGAAAAATAAACTCCCAAGTTTATCAAGACATTTTGCAGGAGAATGTAAGGCTATCAGTCTGTAAATTGAAGCTCAACAGAAGGCCCAGTCAATCCTGACCTCAACCCGATTGAGATGCTGTGGCATGACCTCAAGAGAGCGGTTCACACCAGACATCCCAAGAATATTGCTGAACTGAAACAGTTTTGTAAAGAGGAATGGTCCAAAATTCCTCCTGACCGTTGTGCAGGTCTGATCCACAACTACAGAAAGCGTTTGGTTGAGGTTATTGCTGCCAAAGGAGGGTCAACCAGTTATTAAATCCAAGGGTTCACATACTTTTCCCACCCTGCACTGTGAATGTGTACACGGTGTGTTCAATAAAGACATGAACATTTATCATTGTTTGTGTGTTATTAGTTTAAGCAGACTGTGTTTGTCTGTTGTTGTGACCTAGATGAAGATCAGATAAAACATTATGACCAATTTATGCAGAAATCCAGGTAATTTTAAAGGGTTCACATACTTTTTCTTCCCACTGTATTAGCTACCCCCCTGTCTATTTCATCAGCCCCTCTACATACAGTATGTAATTTGGACAAACCACCACCCACCTGCTGACTCCCAACAGTGGGGATGTGGTATTTTCATCAGTACAATAATTGTAATACTAACTAGCAAAGGTTAAATGTGAAGAGCCCCAAGACCATTCACTCCCCCACTATAGTTCCTTATCATAGCCATGTATATCAGGGATGATGCACTCAAACACGTAGAAACAAACACACACACACACACACACAAACACACACACACACGCAGTGCCTTCAAGAAAGTATTCACACCCCTTGCCTTTCCAACACATCATTGCGTTACAAAGTGGGATTAAAAGGGTTTTAATTTGATTTTGTTTGTCAACGATCTACACAAAATGACACAACATATAAATGTAATATATCTTAAATTCAAGCTGTAACAAAATATGGAAAAAATCAAGGGGTGTGAATACTTTCTTGAAGGCACTACATGCGAAAGTATTCGGCCCCCTTGAACTTTGCGACCTTTTGCCACATTTCAGGCTTCAAACATAAAGATATAAAACTGTATTTTTTTGTGAAGAATCAACAACAAGTGGGACACAATCATGAAGTGGAACGACATTTATTGGATATTTCAAACTTTTTTAACAAATCAAAAACTGAAAAATTGGGCGTGCAAAATTATTCAGCCCCTTTACTTTCAGTGCAGCAAACTCTCTCCAGAAGTTCAGTGAGGATCTCTGAATGATCCAATGTTGACCTAAATGACTAATGATGATAAATACAATCCACCTGTGTGTAATCAAGTCTCCGTATAAATGCACCTGCACTGTGATAGTCTCAGAGGTCCGTTAAAAGCGCAGAGAGCATCATGAAGAACAAGGAACACACCAGGCAGGTCCGAGATACTGTTGTGAAGAAGTTTAAAGCCGGATTTGGATACAAAAAGATTTCCCAAGCTTTAAACATCCCAAGGAGCACTGTGCAAGCGATAATATTGAAATGGAAGGAGTATCAGACCACTGCAAATCTACCAAGACCTGGCCGTCCCTCTAAACTTTCAGCTCATACAAGGAGAAGACTGATCAGAGATGCAGCCAAGAGGCCCATGATCACTCTGGATGAACTGCAGAGATTTACAGCTGAGGTGGGAGACTCTGTCCATAGGACAACAATCAGTCGTATATTGCACAAATCTGGCCTTTATGGAAGAGTGGCAAGAAGAAAGCCATTTCTTAAAGATATCCATAAAAAGTGTTGTTTAAAGTTTGCCACAAGTGACCTGGTAGACACACCAAACATGTGGAAGAAGGTGCTCTGGTCAGATGAAACCAAAATTGAACTTTTTGGCAACAATGCAAAATGTTATGTTTGGCGTAAAAGCAACACAGCTCATCACCCTGAACACACCATCCCCACTGTCAAACATGGTGGTGGCAGCATCATGGTTTGGGCCTGCTTTTCTTCAGCAGGGACAGGGAAGATGGTTAAAATTGATGGGAAGATGGATGGAGACAAATACAGGACCATTCTGGAAGAAAACCTGATGGAGTCTGCAAAAGACCTGAGACTGGGACGGAGATTTGTCTTCCAACAAGACAATGATCCAAAACATAAAGCAAAATCTACAATGGAATGGTTCAAAAATAAACATATCCAGGTGTTAGAATGGCCAAGTCAAAGTCCAGACCTGAATCCAATCGAGAATCTGTGGAAAGAACTGAAAACTGCTGTTCACAAATGCTCTCCATCCAACCTCACTGAGCTCGAGCTGTTTTGCAAGGAGGAATGGGAAAAAATTTCAGTCTCTCGATGTGCAAAACTGATAGAGACATACCCCAAGCGACTTACAGCTGTAATCGCAGCAAAAGGTGGCGCTACAAAGTATTAACTTAAGGGGGCTGAATATTTTTGCACGCCCAATTTTTCAGTTTATGATTTGTTTAAAAAGTTTGAAATATCCAATAAATGTCGTTCCACTTCATGATTGTGTCCCACTTGTTGTTGATTCTTCACAAAAAAAAACAGTTTTATATCTTTATGTTTGTAGCCTGAAATGTGGCAAAAGGTCGCAAAGTTCAAGGGGGCCAAATACTTTCGCAATGCACTGTACACACGTAAAAACATCCATACACACACACACACTCTGTCTCTCAGCCAAATGGATGTGGCCTTCACAGAGTGGCTGTCATGGCGCTGTCCTAATGGTGTCTTGAACACGGTCCTTCACGTGCTGTTTTCACCGAGGGGGAGGGACACGCTTTATTGGACACACTTGGTGAACACTACGGTGTTCTTCTCTCACCTTGTTTAAAAAGCCCTTCAGCACGCTGGCAGCCTTTACCGACAGGGACCTTGGGATGCGAATAGTTTTTTCCAGAATAACTGTGTGGAGAAGACAGAGAGAGAGAGAGAGAGAATGTATGTGAAAGAGAGAGTGAGAAGTGAGAATGTATGAGAGAGAGAGAGAGACAGAGAGACAGAGAGAGAGACAGAGAGAGAGAGAGAATGTATGAGACAGAGAGAGAGCGAGAGAGAGAGAGAGAATTTATGAGAAAGAGAGAGAGAGAGAGAGAGAGAGAGAGAGAAAGAGAGAAAGAGAGAATGTATGAGACAGAGAGAGGGAGGACAATCCTGCGGAGGGAGTGAGGCAAACAATTGGTGATTCACCATCTGGCCTGCCCGTGGGTGCCCAAGGGTGCCTGTGTCTGCTGCGTACAAGCGAGGGGGTGGAAAGGGGGATGGAGGAGGGTGCTCTGCTCTGTGACTGCTTCCTTGAGACTCGCGGCACACAGGCTCAACACACTACTGAAGGACAAAAATTGATGTTTTCCACAGTGGAAAACAGTTTAGTGGTATTGTGTAGCAGCTGACCTCGTTGGTTAGTTGGAGCCACTGACACTCTGGGTACGTCCCTATAATCTCTCCTTCCTCCTGAGCTGTACACATGTTCATTCCTCCCCGCATATAAAAACTATTTCATGGGATTGGTTTAGGCCTGGCCTACATGGGGTTCCCTAAACCCATAAAGGGAAGTGTACAAGTGTACACTGCAGGAGAAAGGAGAGATTTGTTTAGATGCATTCTCTGTGGGGTCAAGTAAATCCTTGATTGACCTAAAAAATAAAAAATAAACTCACAGTCATAACAAACATTACGTGTCTAGGAGGAGACAAGGCAGACGCAAAGCAGTTGAACATCCCTGGCTCTCTGATGAACAGATTACAGATGGAAGAGTAGAGAGATGTTTATCCTCCTCTTCAGCCCTCTCTGATCTGTTTGTGTACGAGTCCTAATGAAATGATAACTGGATCAGTCTCTGACTGTGTACCAAATGGTACCCTAGTCCATATCTAGTGCACTAGATAGGGAAGTGCCATTTGTGATGGTGTTGGCACCCCAGGGTTAGGGTAAATTATTACATTTACATGTATTTTTATTGTCTAATCGAAACTTGACTTCTGCTATTAACCCAACCCCTCTGAAACGGAGAAGTGCGAGGGGCTGCCATATTGGGTGCCCTTTGGAGCTGTTGTGAGGGGTTACCTGCCTTGCTCAAGGGCACAACGGCAGATTTCTGGGGCCACATTGGGGGCCCGGGGAGCTGTTGTGAGGGGTTACCTGCCTTGCTTAAGGGCACAATGGCAGATTTCTGGGGTCACTATCTGGGGCTGGAGGGAGCTTTGGCCTGGGGCCTGGGGCCTGAACTTTGGATACCACCATGCCAACCCTAAACTCTGTGTGTCAGTCTATGGTTCTGGGTGTTGGCATGTGTGCCTGGGTTGGCCAGGGTGAAGTTGGCACTGGTCAGGGTGGTGACATAAGGCTGGTCACCCCCTACGGATAGAGGGGCCTGTTTCCGCTAGCGAGGTGGTATCCAGGAGCATGCTGCTTGCCCTGTGGGGGCGTGAGGAAGACCAAAGGGTTGGCAGATGCCCGTGGGTTTCAGTGCTCATGCCCAAGCTGCAATGGGTGGGTACGGTGGAGAGAGACTGGGGGGGGGGGGGGGGGGGGGGTATGGAGGAATGTTTGCTCCAGCGGGGTATAGGGTGGGTTGTACTACAGTATAACACATACAAATAAAATAACCGGCATCCCCATTGAATCAAATATATTTAAACGACGTCACACGTCTGGTAGCCTTCAAATGTGTCACACAAGAAGCAGCTGGCTCCCCTGTGGTATTGCTCTAGCTGTCCGAATGTCTCATACCTATTTGACATAATAAATAAATAAGAACTGTATTGAGAGACGTGTGGTGTGTTTGTGTGCTTTCTGAGGGGGTTTGGAGCACCAAAATACACATTTCCAGATATACATAGTAAGACATTTAAAGACATGTGAAGTACTGCTATCCTGAATAATCATGCCCTTTGAGTGGAGGAGTGAGTAGCCAATGTGATCAGAGCATGTGTTGTTTTTTAACGCAAACTGGCCACCATACATCACCACCATACATATTGCCTAGTAGTAGTAGTGGTGGATGTCACACTTAACAATGTGAAGCACTGTGTGACACTAGGTAAGAAGCGCTGTCATGAATCCACTCCAAACTGTAGTAGAGGGCTCTCTCACCTTGGAAGAGGTACTCCTCTGTATTCATGTCAGGATTGTCGGTGATGATGTCGAAAGGGGACCTCCCGGCCATCATCTCAAACATAAGCACGCCTAACGCCCACCAGTCAACACTGAACCCTGGAGAGAGACGACAGACAACCATCAGCCATCTTGGTTAGATTCAGTTACAGTATGGTAATGACAGAAATGGTTTGAGAGAGATCTGTTCATTTCTTTCACGTTTTTATTTTATTGTTTTGAGTTTAACAGTCTAAAAGGCAAATTCCCAGAGCTCATGTTCTCCCCATTCCCTCCATGTATGTGTTGTTGACAATAGGGACTCACCATAGTCTTCCCCTCTGAGGATCTCAGGGCCGATGTAGTTGGGGGTTCCACAGAATGTACTGGTGGTGTCTCCAGGTCTGATGCCCTCCTGATAGAGGAGAGAGATGGAGGAGGAGGAGGAGAGAGGAGAGAGGAGAGAGGAGAGAGGAGAGAGATGGAGGAGGAGGAGAGAGGAGAGAGGAGAGAGATGGAGGAGGGGGAGAGAGGAGAGAGGAGAGAGATGGAGGAGGAGGAGGAGGAGAGAGGAGAGAGGAGAGAGGAGAGAGGAGAGAGGAGAGAGATGGAGGAGGAGGAGAGGAGAGAGGAGAGAGATGGAGGAGGAGAGAGGAGAAAGATGGAGGAGGAGGAGAGAGGAGAGAGGAGAGAGATGGAGGAGGAGGAGGAGGAGAGAGGAGAGAGGAGAGACGATGGAGGAGGAGGAGAGAGGAGAGAGGAGAGAGATGGAGGAGGAGGAGAGAGGAGAGAGAGAGTTAAAGATGGAGAGATACAGGGAGGATAACAGAGGAAGAAGGTAGAAAAGAGATGGAGGAGGAGGAGAGGAGAGAGGAGAGAGATGGAGGAGGAGGAGAGAGGAGAGAGAGAGTTAAAGATGGAGAGATACAGGGAGGATAACAGAGAAATATGGTAGGAAAAGAGATGGAGGAGGAGAGAGGAGAGAGGAGAGAGATGGAGAGATACAGGGAGGATAACAGAGGAAGATGGTAGGAAAAGAGATGGAGGAGGAGAGAGGAGAGAGGAGAGAGAGAGTTAAAGATGGAGAGATACAGGGAGGATAACAGAGGAAGATGGTAGGAAAGAGATGGAGGAGGAGGAGAGAGGAGAGAGGAGAGAGATGGAGGAGGAGGAGAGAGGAGAGAGGAGAGAGATGGAGGAGGAGGAGAGAGGAGAGAGGAGAGAGATGGAGGAGGAGGAGAGAGGAGAGAGGAGAGAGATGGAGGAGGAGGAGAGAGGAGAGAGGAGAGAGAGAGTTAAAGATGGAGAGATACAGGGAGGATAACAGAGAAATATGGTAGGAAAAGAGATGGAGGAGGAGAGAGGAGAGAGGAGAGAGATGGAGAGATACAGGGAGGATAACAGAGGAAGATGGTAGGAAAAGAGATGGAGGAGGAGAGAGGAGAGAGGAGAGAGAGAGTTAAAGATGGAGAGATACAGGGAGGATAACAGAGAAAGATGGTAGGAAAGAGATGGAGGAGGAGGAGAGAGGAGAGAGATGGAGGAGAGAGGAGAGAGGAGTGAGAGAGTTAAAGATGGAGATACACAGGGAGGATAACAGAGAAAGATGGTAGGAAAGAGATGGAGGAGGAGAGGAGAGAGGAGAGAGAGAGAGATGGAGGAGGAGGAGGAGAGAGGAGAGAGATGGAGGAGGAGGAGAGAGGAGAGAGGAGAGAGTGTTAAAGATGGAGAGATACAGGGAGGATAACAGAGAAAGATGGTAGGAAAGAGATGGAGGAGGAGGAGAGGAGAGAGGAGAGAGATGGAGGAGGAGGAGAGAGGAGAGAGGAGAGAGATGGAGGAGGAGGAGAGAGGAAAGAGGAGAGAGAGAGTTAAAGATGGAGAGATACAGGGAGGATAACAGAGGAAGATGGTAGAAAAGAGATGGAGGAGGAGGAGAGGAGAGAGGAGAGAGATGGAGGAGGAGGAGAGAGGAGAGAGAGAGTTAAAGATGGAGAGATACAGGGAGGATAACAGAGAAAGATGGTAGGAAAAGAGATGGAGGAGGAGAGAGGAGAGAGGAGAGAGAGTGTTAAAGATGGAGAGATACAGGGAGGATAACAGAGAAAGATGGTAGGAAAGAGATGGAGGAGGAGGAGAGAGGAGAGAGGAGAGAGATGGAGGAGAGAGGAGAGAGGAGAGAGAGAGTTAAATATGGAGATACACAGGGAGGATAATGGAGAAAGATGGTAGGAAAGAGATGGAGGAGGAGGAGAGGAGAGAGGAGAGAGATGGAGGAGGAGGAGGAGAGAGGAGAGAGATGGAGGAGGAGGAGAGAGGTGAGAGGAGAGAGAGTTAAAGATGGAGAGATACAGGGAGGATAACAGAGAAAGATGGTAGGAAAGAGATGGAGGAGGAGGAGAGAGGAGAGAGGAGAGAGATGTAGGAGAGAGGAGAGAGAAGAGAGGAGAGAGATGGAGGAGGAGGAGAGAGGAGAGAGGAGAGAGGAGAGAGAGTTAAAGATGGAGAGATACAGGGAGGATAACAGAGAAAGATGGTAGGAAAGAGATGGAGGAGGAGGAGAGGAGAGAGGAGAGAGATGGAGGAGGAGGAGAGAGGAGATAGGAGAGAGATGGAGGAGGAGGAGAGAGGAGAGAGGAGAGAGAGAGTTAAAGATGCAGAGATACAGGGAGGATAACAGAGAAAGATGGTAGGAAAGAGATGGAGGAGGAGGAGAGAGGAGAGAGGAGAGAGAGAGTTAAAGATGGAGAGATACAGGGAGGATAACAGAGAAAGATGGTAGGAAAGAGATGGAGGAGGAGGAGAGGAGAGAAGAGAGAGATGGAGAGAGGAGATAGGAGAGAGATGGAGGAGGAGGAGAGAGGAGAGAGGAGAGAGAGAGTTAAAGATGGAGAGATACAGGGAGGATAACAGAGAAAGATGGTAGGAAAGAGATGGAGGAGAGAGGAGAGAGGAGAGAGAGTTAAAGAAGGAGAGATACAGGGAGGATAACAGAGAAAGATGGTAGGAAAGAGATGGAGGAGGAGGAGAGGAGAGAGGAGAGAGATGGAGGAGGAGGAGAGAGGAGATAGGAGAGAGATGGAGGAGGAGGAGAGAGGAGAGAGGAGAGAGAGAGTTAAAGATGCAGAGATACAGGGAGGATAACAGAGAAAGATGGTAGGAAAGATATGGAGGAGGAGGAGAGGAGAGAGGAGAGAGATGGAGGAGGAGGAGAGAGGAGAGAGGAGAGAGAGAGTAAAAGATGCAGAGATACAGGGAGGATAACAGAGAAAGATGGTAGGAAAGAGATGGAGGAGGAGGAGAGGAGAGAGGAGAGAGATGGAGGAGGAGGAGAGAGGAGAGAGAGAGTTAAAGATGCAGAGATACAGGGAGGATAACAGAGAAAGATGGTAGGAAAGAGATGGAGGAGGAGAGAGGAGAGAGGAGAGAGATGGAGAGATACAGGGAGGATAACAGAGAAAGATGGTAGGAAAGAGATGGAGAGATACAGGGAGGATAACAGAGAAAGATGGTAGGAAAGAGATGGAGGAGGAGGAGAGGAGAGAGGAGAGAGATGGAGGAGGAGGAGAGGAGAGAGGAGAGAGAGAGTTAAAGATGCAGAGATACACAGGGAGGATAACAGAGAAAGATGGTAGGAAAAGAGAAAAGAAGAAAAAGTGTGTGACTACGATACCTAGTGTATTGATCCACTTCTACATAGTGAATCAGAAGTCCTTCAGCAGTAACAGTTCAGCAGTACTATATCAGTACACTGTGCAGTAGCTCTGAGTGTCTCACCTTGCACATCCCGTAGTCTGTGAGCTTGATGTGTCCCTCGTGATCCAAGAGGACGTTGTCCAGTTTCAAATCTCGGTAGATGATTCCCTTTTCGTGCAGGAAATTCAGAGCGATACAAATTTCAGCAGCATAGAATCTGAAAAAAAAAGGATTCATTCAGACATGCTTTTCCTTCTTCAGAGAGTTCCCAGCCCACAAACGTACAATTTGGTTCTGACCTTCAACCACGTAGAAACCATCCTGAAGCCAACATATACGATAGAATGTATATTTTTATACAGGAAGTAGTTTCTAATGAATGGGTGATTATTTGTTTTTATTATCTGTCTAACATTTGGCGAGACGTGGTGGGCTACATGATGTTGATTTCTCTTATTTTTCCCCATGGGGGGCTCTCTCCCTCTGTGCTCTCTCTCCCTCTCCCTCCCTCCCCCTCTGTGCTCTCTCGCTCTCTCTGTGTGCTCTCTCCCTCTGTGCTCTCTCTCTCTCCCTATCCCTCCCTCTCCCTCTGTGCTCTCTCGCTCTCTCTGTGTGCTCTCTCCCTCTGTGCTCTCTCTCTCTCTCTCTCTGTCCCTCCCTCTCCCTCTGTGCTCTCTCTCTCTCTCTGTGTGCTCTCTCCCTCTGTGCTCTCTCTCTCTCCCTCTCCCTCTGTGCTCTCTCGCTCTCTCTGTGTGCTCTCTCCCTCTGTGCTCTCTCTTCCTCTCTCTCCCTCTGTGCTCTCTCTCTCTCTCTGTGTGCTCTCTCCCTCTGTGCTCTCTCTTCCTCTCTCTCCCTCTGTGCTCTCTCTCTCTCCCTCCCTCTCCCTCTGTGCTCTCTCTCTCTGTTCTCTCTCCCTCTGTGCTCTCTCTCTCTCCCTCCCTCTCCCTCTGTGCTCTCTCACTCTCTCTGTGTGCTCTCTCCCTCTGTGCTCTCTCTCTCTCTTTGTGTGCTATCTCCCTCTGTGCTCTCTCTCTCTCTCTCTCTGTGCTCTCTCCCTCTGTGCTCTCTCTTCCTCTCTCTCCCTCTGTGCTCTCTCTCTCTCCCTCCCTCTCCCTCTGTGCTCTCTCTCTCTCTGTGCTCTCTCCCTCTGTGCTCTCTCTCTCCCTCCCTCCCTCTCCCTCTGTGCTCTCTCTCTCTGTGTGTGCTCTCTCCCTCTGTGCTCTCTCTCTCCCTCCCTCTCCCTCTGTGCTCTCTCTCTCTCTCTCTCTCTGTGTGCTCTCTCCCTCTTTGCTCTCTCTCTCTCTGTGTGCTCTCTTCCTCTGTGCTCTCTCTCTCCCTCCCTCTCCCTCTCTCTCTGTGTGCTCTCTCCCTCTGTGCTCTCTCTCTCCCTCCCTCTCCCTTTGTGCTCTCTCTCTCTCGCTGTCTCTCTCCGTCTCACTCTCTCTCCGTCTTTGCTCTCTCTCTCTCTCAATTCAATTACATTCAAAGGGCTTTAATAGCATAGGAAACATATGTTTACATTGCCAAAGCAAATGGAAGAGACATTAAACAGAAGGTAAATAAACAAGGGAAACATTCATAAACATAACACTCACAAAAGTTAAAAGAATATAGACATTTGAAATGCTATATTATTGGCTATGTTGTAACAATGTGTAAGTAGTTGAAGTATGAAAGGGAAAATAAATAAACATACAAATATAGCTTGTATTTACAGTGTTAATTGTGCTCCACTACTTGCCCTTTCCTCATGGCAACGGGCCCCGTGCTGCTGTGGCTGCCCACTGTTTTATTTTGCCTAACAGATATGGGAGTTTATCAATGTTTCATTTGTTTTCAAATTCTTTGTGGAACTTTGTAATTTGAGGGAAATATGTGTCTCTAATATGGTCATACATTGGGCAGGAGGTTAGGACGTGCAGCTCAGTTTCCACCTCATTTTGTGGGCAGTGTGCACATAGCCTGTCTTCTCTTGAGATGCAGGTCGGCCTATGGCGGCCTCTCTCAATAGCAAGGCTAGGCTCACTGAGTCTGTACATAGTGTGACGGCCCTGAATTTGTCTGAACCGTCTCAGTGCTTCTCCTTCCAATAGGGTGCTTCCCCTTTAATGCCCAATTAAATAGACAGCCTCAGCTGCACAAAAGTGGGGTTGTGATGGAGACGTGAATGAGGATGTGTTCAACCCTCAGTTCCGAAGCTTCTCAGTTCCGTTTGTTTTGTTGCATTTAAAAGTGTGCTTTCTAATAGCAAGTTTGCCCAGGATCGGATCCATTCATTAGTCCGTTGGACTGCACATCTCCAGCTGTTCTTCGTGGCCTTTCTCCGCTGGAGATCTGGTGGCGGATTGTCTGACTGACCAACGGACTGCAACCTTTTTGTATACGGTATTTCATTTGTTTTGGTGTGATGATAGACCGTGATGATTTATGTGGTCAGTTGTAGTTGAAGACTTGAGACTGAGATTTGATACTCTTCTTGGTTGCGTGGTAAAAGAGTTGATATTTTGATTGAGACTGGGTTTACGCTACACTTGTATGAACGGACAAACATTGCGTGACTAAGGTCACTTGAGTTCCGTGAACTCCTTTACCGGGCTGGACTCTTTTAGGCCCGAGGAACAGGACATTTCTGGATGAACCGGAGCTCATTATTTGTTATATTGTTATGTGTGTGTGATCATTTAAGTTGGTAATACAACCCACGCAAAAGAACACAGTAGTTTTGAAGTTATTTCAAATATTTTAAGGGTTTATGAAAAGTGTATGTCCATCCTGACTTTTACATGAGTCCTTTGTATTGGTGTAGACTTGAGGGACCAGATGGGACTCATTTCCTCCCAAACCAAAACTAGAAATCAATATTTTCTCTGGTAGGTACCACCTACCTGGCACCCCTACAAACAATAACCTCAAGTCAAAACCGTTACAATAGTCAAGGATTTTCTTAATTCAGGGTTAGTCACAGTGGTCAGGTATTCTGACACTGTGTACTCTCTGTTTAGGGCCAAATAGCATTCCAATGTGCTCTGTTTTTTGGGTTGATTCTTTCCAGTGTGTCAATTAGTTATCTTTTTGCTTCTCTTAATTTGGATGGGTCTAAATGTGTTTCTGTTCTGGGGCTCTGTGGGTTCTGTTTGTGAACAGAGCAAGTTGGCTGAGGGGATTCTATGCGAGTCCAGTATGGTGAGGCCGGGTGCCGCAGAGTGTTCTAGTTCCCTCGCCAATTCATTGATATTGTATATGTTGAAGACGGTGGGGCTCAAGCTGCATCCCTGTCTCACCCCACAGCCCTGAGGAAAGAAATCTGTGTGTTTATTGCCTATTTTAATTGCGCACTTGTTGTTTGTGTACATTGATATTATGTCATATGCTTCCCCCCATCAATTTGTATAGCAGACCCTGGTGCCAAATTGATTCAAAAGCTTTTTTTTAAATCAACAAAGCATGAGAATACTTATCTTTTGTTTTGTTTGTATGTCAATAAATGTGTGCAGGGTGTATACGTGGTCGAACAGTATTTTGGTAAGAAGCCAATTTGACATTTACTCAGGACATTGTTTCACTGAGAAAATGAGTCTGCTGTTGATTATACTGCAGAAGATTTCTGAGATTGCTGCTGAAACACATTCCATGGTAATTCTACAGGTCAAATTTGTCTCCACTTTTGTGGATTGGGATGAGCGAGAGAGAGCGGGGTAAAGAGTGTACTGAGAGATAGGGGGGAGAGAGAGAGAGAAAGAGTGCACTGAGAGAGCGGGAGAAAAAGTGCACAGAGAGAGCGAGAGAAAGAGAGCGAGAGAAAGAGAGCGAGAGAAAGAGAGTGAGAGAGAGAAAGACCACAGAGACAAAGAGAGAGAGGGCACAGAGACAAAGAGAGAGAGACAGGGCACGGCGAGAGAGTGGGAGAGACAGGGCATGGAGAGAGAGAGGGAGAGACAGGGCACGGAGAGAGAGAGGGAGAGACAGGGCACACACAGAGAGAGAGGAAGAGACAGAGACAGGGCGTACACACACAGAGAGAGAGAGGGCACAGAGAGAGAGATACGGGGCACAGAGAGAGAGAGAAAGGAAGAGGGAGAGAGAGACAGGTCACCGAGAGAGAGAGAGAGAGAGAGAGAGAGAGAGAGGGCACAGAGAGAGAGAGACAGGGCACAAAGACCGAGAGACAGGGCACAAAGACCGAGAGACAGTGCACAGAGACACAGAGAGAGAGAGGAACAGGGCACAGAGACACAGAGAGAGAGAGAGGAACAGGGCACAGAGACACAGAGAGAGAGAGGAACAGGGCACAGAGACACAGAGAGAGAGAGGAACAGGGCACAGAGACACAGAGAGAGAGAGAGGAACAGGGCACAGATACACAGAGAGAGAGAGAGAGAGAGAGAGCAGTGCCTCACTGAGCGGTGTTGTGCACTTCATCCTGTCAGCTCCACAACCACCAACCTCACCACCCCCACCGTCC
Source organism: Oncorhynchus mykiss (assembly GCF_057628025.1). Classification (NCBI taxonomy): domain Eukaryota; kingdom Metazoa; phylum Chordata; class Actinopteri; order Salmoniformes; family Salmonidae; genus Oncorhynchus; species Oncorhynchus mykiss. The sequence continues at coordinate 74,640,537 of NC_143030.1, read as the reverse complement.
CCCTCAGGGGAACCAACCCAGAGACCACTCAGAGCACGCCTCATGAATATGTACCATCATTATCGGTGATAACCATTGCGCTGTGCATGGACGGGGCCGGGGCCCACTGCATACAGATGGAGTGCCAGTGGGGGCCCTTGCCTCTCTAAATCATCCTGCCTTTGATCCAAGTATATCACCAGCGCACTCAGAGAAACTACGTAGACAGGCACAATGAATTATGAGCGCTAATTATGTTTTGCCGATGTAATGATGATTTTTTTTTTCTTCAAAAGAGCACGTCAGGAGAATTTGGGTTCGACTTGCCCTTCCACGGAAACGCTAACAGACTGTCAAACGTGAAGCTTTCTCCGGAAGAAAAATAACAACAGCACAGGAGAGAGAGATAGTAAAGTCAATCAAAGTGGTTTTGCACCAGCCACCTCAAAATAGTAACAATCTACCAATCACAGGCTGTTTCTGTTCCAGGCCAGTTTGTCACTCTCCTTGAACAGCACTCTCTGTACGAAGCAAACACGCCCAATTATGAGGGCTGCCTGCCCGCGTGTCATCGTACAGCTTCAACGAGGCTATTTCAAGAAGTGGCTCGGCCTCTCCTTGTCCCACACTTTGTGCAATAGGGGAGTAGGGGAGAGACAGCGAGGGAGAGAAAGGACGGGAGAGACAGCGAGGGAGAGAGAGGACGGGAGAGACGGCAAGGGAGAGAGAGGACACGAGAGACAGTGAGGGAGAGAGAGGACGAGAGAGACAGTGAGGGAGAGAGAGGACGGGAGAGACAGTGAGGGAGGACGGGAGAGACAGCGAGGGAGAGAGGACGGGAGAGAAAGCGAGGGATGACGGGAGAGACAGCGAGGGAGAGAGAGGACGGGAGAGACAACGACGGAGAGAGAGGACGGGAGAGACAGCGAGGACGGGAGAGACAGTGAGGGAGAGAGAGGACGGGAGAGACAGTGAGGGAGGACGGGATAGACAGCGAGGGAGAGAGGACGGGAGAGATAGTGAGGGAGAGAGAGGACGGGAGAGACAACGAGGGAGAGAGAAGACGGGAAAGACAGCGAGGGAGAGAGAGGACGGGAGAGACAGTGAGGGAGAGAGAGGATGGGAGAGACAGTGAGAGAGGGGAGAGAGAGGACGGGAGAGACAACGACGGAGAGAGAGGACGGGAGAGACAGCGAGGACGGGAGAGACAGTGAGGGAGAGAGAGGACGGGAGAGACAGTGAGGGAGGACGGGATAGACAGCGAGGGAGAGAGGACGGGAGAGATAGTGAGGGAGAGAGAGGACGGGAGAGACAACGAGGGAGAGAGAAGACGGGAAAGACAGCGAGGGAGAGAGAGGACGGGAGAGACAGTGAGGGAGAGGGAGGACGGGAGAGACAGTGAGGGAGAGGGAGGACGGGAGAGACAGTGAGGGAGAGAGAGGACGGGAGAGACAGGGAGGGAGAGAGAGGACAAGAGAGACAGCGATGGAGAGAGAGGACGGGAGAGACAGCGAGGGAGAGAGAGGATGGGAGAGACAGCGAGAGAGAGAGAAGATGGGAGAGACAGTGAGGGAGAGAGAAGATGGGAGAGACAGTGAGGGAGAGAGAAGACGGGAGAGACAGTGAGGGAGAGAGAGGACGGGAGAGACAGTGAGGGAGAGAGAGGACGGTAAGAGACAGCGAGGGAGAGAGAGGACGGGAGAGACAGCGAGGGAGAGAGAGGACGGGAGAGACAGCAAGGGAGAGAGAGGACGGGAGAGACAGTGAGGGAGAGAGAGGACGGTAGAGACAGCGAGGGAGAGAGAGGACGGGAGAGACAGCGAGGGAGAGAGAGGACGGGAGAGACAGCGAGGGAGAGAGAGGACGGGAGAGACAGCGAGGGAGAGAGAGGACGGGAGAGACAGTGAGGGAGGACGGGAGAGACAGTGAGGGAGGACGGGAGAGACAGCTAGGGAGAGAGAACGGGAGAGATAGCGAGGGAGAGAGAGGACGGGAGAGACAACGAGGCAGAGAGAGGACGGGAGAGACAGCGATGGAGAGAGAGGACGGGAGAGACAGCGATGGAGAGAGAGGACGGGAGAGACAGCGAGGGAGAGAGAGAAAGGGAGAGACAGAGAGGGAGAGAGACGAGAGAGACAGCGATGGAGAGAGAGAGGACGGGAGAGACAGTGAGGGAGAGAGAGGATGGGAGAGACAGCGTTGGAGAGAGAGGGGACGGGAGAGACAGCGTTGGAGAGAGAGGACGGGAGAGACAGCGAGGGAGAGAGAGGACGGGAGAGACAGCGTTGGAGAGAGAGAGGACGGGAGAGACAGTGAGGGAGAGAGAGGACGGGAGAGAGAGGATGGGAGAGACAGCGAAGGAGAGAGATCGGGAGAGAGAGTGAGGGAGAGAGAGTGAGGGAGAGAGAGGACGGGAGAGACAGCGTTGGAGAGAGAGAGGATGGGAGAGACAGCAATGGAGAGAGAGGACGGGAGAGACAGTGAGGGAGAGAGAGGACGGGAGAGACAGCTTTGGAGAGAGAGAGTACGGGAGAGACAGTGAGGGAGAGAGAGGACGGGAGAGACAGCGATGGAGAGAGAGGACGGGAGAGACAGCGTTGGAGAGAGAGGACGGGAGAGACAGCGATGGAGAGAGAGAGGACGAAGAGACAGTGAGGGAGAGAGAGGACGGGAGAGACAGCGATGGAGAGAGAGGACGGGAGAGACAGCGATGGAGAGAGAGGACGGGAGAGACAGCGATGGAGAGAGAGGACGGGAGAGACAGCGAGGGAGAGAGAGGACGGGAGAGACAGCGTTGGAGAGAGAGGACGGGAGAGAGAGGACGGGAGAGACAGTGATGGAGAGAGAGGACGGGAGAGACAGCGATGGTGAGAGAGGACGGGAGAGACAGCGATGGAGAGAGAGGACGGGAGAGACAGCGTTGGAGAGAGAGGACGGGAGAGACAGCGATGGAGAGAGAGGACGGGAGAGACAGCGATGGAGAGAGAGGACGGGAGAGACAGCGATGGAGAGAGAGGACGGGAGAGACAGCGATGGAGAGAGAGAGGACGAAGAGACAGTGAGGGAGAGAGAGGACGGGAGAGACAGCGATGGAGAGAGAGGACGGGAGAGACAGCGATGGAGAGAGAGGACGGGAGAGACAGCGATGGAGAGAGAGGACGGGAGAGACAGTGAGGGAGAGAGAGGACGGGAGAGACAGCGTTGGAGAGAGAGGACGGGAGAGAGAGGACGGGAGAGACAGTGATGGAGAGAGAGGACGGGAGAGACAGCGATGGTGAGAGAGGACTGGAGAGACAACGATGGAGAGAGAGGACGGGAGAGACAGCGATGGAGAGAGAGAGGACGGGAGAGACAGCGATGGAGAGAGAGAGGACGGGAGAGACAGCGATGGAGAGAGAGAGGACGAAGAGACGGTGAGGGAGAGAGAGGACGGGAGAGACAGCGATGGAGAGAGAGGATGAAGAGACAGTGAGGGAGAGAGAGAGGACGAAGAGACAGTGAGGGAGAGAGAGAGGACGAAGAGACAGTGAGGGAGAGAGAGGACGGGAGAGACAGCGATGGAGAGAGAGGACGGGAGAGACAGTGAGGGAGAGAGAGGACGGGAGAGACAGCGATGGAGAGAGAGGACGGGAGAGACAGCGATGGAGAGAGAGGACGGGAGAGACAGCGATGGAGAGAGAGGACGGGAGAGACAGCGATGGAGAGAGAGGACGGGAGAGACAGCGATGGAGAGAGAGGACGGGAGAGACAGCGATGGAGAGAGAGGACGGGAGAGACAGCGATGGAGAGAGAGGACGGGAGTGACAGCGATGGAGAGAGAGAGGACGGGAGAGACAGCGATGGAGAGAGAGGACGGGAGAGACAGCGATGGAGAGAGAGGACGGGAGAGACAGCGATGGCGAGAGAGGACGGGAGAGACAGCGATGGAGAGAGAGAGGACGGGAGAGACAGCGATGGAGAGAGAGGACGGGAGTGACAGCGATGGAGAGAGAGAGGACGGGAGAGACAGCGATGGAGAGAGAGAGGACGGGAGAGAGCGATGGAGAGAGAGGACGGGAGTGACAGCGATGGAGAGAGAGAGGACGGGAGAGACAGCGATGGAGAGAGAGGACGGGAGAGACAGCGATGGAGAGAGAGGACGGGAGAGACAGCGATGGAGAGAGAGGACGGGAGAGACAGCGATGGAGAGAGAGGACGGGAGTGACAGCGATGGAGAGAGAGAGGACGGGAGAGACAGCGATGGAGAGAGAGAGGACGAAGAGAGTGAGGGAGAGAGAGGACGGAAGAGACAGCGATGGAGAGAGAGGACGGGAGAGACAGCGATGGTGAGAGAGGACGGGAGAGAGAGTACGGTGGCTACGGACAGAGATTGGGACTTGAATATACGGCGCTACCGCCAACTTCATCCACTTCACCGATGTGCCTTTCATGTTGGGATTCTAATAGGGCCTCGTCCTCCTCAAAACTAATGGATACGTTTGCAGGGGAAACGGCAGAGAGCCATGTTTAATGGTTGATTGACGGGTTCTATCCGTATGCTGTTGAAGTACCGGAGGTACTGGTGTAGAATGTCTGTTTGTTTACCTCGCATGTTCTTCTGGTAGTTTCCGTTGCCGTTGCATATGAAACATCAGATCCCCTCCGTTGACGTACTCGATCACGAGAAATAACCTAGAATCGGAAGAACAGGGAAGGAGTAGATATTGGGAAACAGTCTTGGGAGAGTATCTGAAGGTTGAATGTATCCGAAGTGGTCCTTGTACCAAGATTGCCATTTTCCCAAACAATAGTCAAGTATTGTCATTGTACAAGGGGAGGCTGCATGGATGCCAATTCAATTATAATTTATCTTAGTTTAAGTTCTTTGTAACAATCAATGTCTTCAATGTCGTGAAATTGGTGATTTATTTTCTTACACAAAAGTAATTTTTGCTCTAAAAACCCCCAGTAAAAAAAGCCTGGGTGAAAATGACCTTCCCCAATGCCTCTTAACATTCTGTTTGGTTTTACAGGTCATGGTTAATGGTCTGACGGTAAACTCTCTGTAAACTCTCTCATGGCCTACCAGTAATTGACTACAACTGTACATTTCTTAAGTTACAATGAGAAGTCTGTTATTGAATGCATCACTATTCCCAGAAGCCACAGCTCTGTAGTTTCTTACTTCACACTGAAAATGAACAGAGGTCTAATGGCATGTCATTCAGAACCAGTGGGACAGCTACAGAGAAACGGTACCTTTTATTTAACCACAGCATGTCATTCAGAACCAGTGGGACAGCTACAGAGAAACGGTACCTTTTATTTAACCACAGCATGTCATTCAGAACCAGTGGGACAGCTACAGAGAAACGGTACCTTTTATTTAACCACAGCATGTCATTCAGAACCAGTGGGACAGCTACAGAGAAACGGTACCTTTTATTTAACCACAGCATGTCATTCAGAACCAGTGGGACAGCTACAGAGAAACGGTACCTTTTATTTAACCACAGCATGTCATTCAGAACCAGTGGGACAGCTACAGAGAAACGGTACCTTTTATTTAACCACAGCATGTAATTCAGAACCAGTGGGACAGCTACAGAGAAACGGTACCTTTTATTTAACCACAGCATGTCATTCAGAACCAGTGGGACAGCTACAGAGAAACGGTACCTTTTATTTAACCACAGCATGTCATTCAGAACCAGTGGGACAGCTACAGAGAAACGGTACCTTTTATTTAACCACAGCATGTCATTCAGAACCAGTGGGACAGCTACAGAGAAACGGTACCTTTTATTTAACCACAGCATGTCATTCAGAACCAGTGGGACAGCTACAGAGAAACGGTACCTTTTATTTAACCACAGCATGTCATTCAGAACCAGTGGGACAGCTACAGAGAAACGGTACCTTTTATTTAACCACAGCATGTCATTCAGAACCAGTGGGACAGCTACAGAGAAACGGTACCTTTTATTTAACCACAGCATGTCATTCAGAACCAGTGGGACAGCTACAGAGAAACGGTACCTTTTATTTAACCACAGCATGTCATTCAGAACCAGTGGGACAGCTACAGAGAAACGGTACCTTTTATTTAACCACAGCATGTCATTCAGAACCAGTGGGACAGCTACAGAGAAACGGTACCTTTTATTTAACCACAGCATGTCATTCAGAACCAGTGGGACAGCTACAGAGAAACGGTACCTTTTATTTAACCACAGCATGTCATTCAGAACCAGTGGGACAGCTACAGAGAAACGGTACCTTTTATTTAACCCCAGCATGTCATTCAGAACCAGTGGGACAGCTACAGAGAAACGGTACCTTTTATTTAACCACAGCATGTCATTCAGAACCAGTGGGACAGCTACAGAGAAACGGTACCTTTTATTTAACCACAGCATGTCATTCAGAACCAGTGGGACAGCTACAGAGAAACGGTACCTTTTATTTAACCACAGCATGTCATTCAGAACCAGTGGGACAGCTACAGAGAAACGGTACCTTTTATTTAACCACAGCATGTCATTCAGAACCAGTGGGACAGCTACAGAGAAACGGTACCTTTTATTTAACCACAGCATGTCATTCAGAACCAGTGGGACAGCTACAGAGAAACGGTACCTTTTATTTAACCACAGCATGTCATTCAGAACCAGTGGGACAGCTACAGAGAAACGGTACCTTTTATTTAACCACAGCATGTCATTCAGAACCAGTGGGACAGCTACAGAGAAACGGTACCTTTTATTTAACCACAGCATGTCATTCAGAACCAGTGGGACAGCTACAGAGAAACGGTACCTTTTATTTAACCACAGCATGTCATTCAGAACCAGTGGGACAGCTACAGAGAAACGGTACCTTTTATTTAACCACAGCATGTCATTCAGAACCAGTGGGACAGCTACAGAGAAACGGTACCTTTTATTTAACCCCAGCATGTCATTCAGAACCAGTGGGACAGCTACAGAGAAACGGTACCTTTTATTTAACCACAGCATGTCATTCAGAACCAGTGGGACAGCTACAGAGAAACGGTACCTTTTATTTAACCACAGCATGTCATTCAGAACCAGTGGGACAGCTACAGAGAAACGGTACCTTTTATTTAACCACAGCATGTCATTCAGAACCAGTGGGACAGCTACAGAGAAACGGTACCTTTTATTTAACCACAGCATGTCATTCAGAACCAGTGGGACAGCTACAGAGAAACGGTACCTTTTATTTAACCACAGCATGTCATTCAGAACCAGTGGGACAGCTACAGAGAAACGGTACCTTTTATTTAACCACAGCATGTCATTCAGAACCAGTGGGACAGCTACAGAGAAACGGTACCTTTTATTTAACCACAGCATGTCATTCAGAACCAGTGGGACAGCTACAGAGAAACGGTACCTTTTATTTAACCACAGCATGTCATTCAGAACCAGTGGGACAGCTACAGAGAAACGGTACCTTTTATTTAACCACAGCATGTCATTCAGAACCAGTGGGACAGCTACAGAGAAACGGTACCTTTTATTTAACCACAGCATGTCATTCAGAACCAGTGGTGTAAAGTACTTAAGTAAAAAATACTTTAAAGTACTCCTTAAGTTGTTTTGGGGGAAATATGTACTTTCCTTTACTATTTATATTTTTGCCATCTTTTACTTTTACTTCACTACATTCCTAAAGAAAATAAGGTACTTTTTACTCCATACATTTTCCCTGACACCTAAAAGTACTGGTTACATTTTCGAATGCTTAGCAGGACAGGAACATGGTCCAATTCCAGCACTTATCAAGAGAATATCCTTGGTCATCCCTACCTGCCTCTGACCTGGAGGATTCACTAAACACACATGCTTCGTTTGTAAATTATGTCTGAGTGTTGGAGTGTGCACCTGACTATCTGTCAATTATGTCTGAGTGTTGGAGTGTGCACCTGACTATCTGTCAATTATGTCTGAGTGTTGGAGTGTGCACCTGACTATCTGTCAATAAAAATGTAAATTGTGCTCTCTGGTTTGCTTAAAAGAAGGAAGTTGAAATTATTTATATTTTTTTATACTTTAAGTACATTTTAGCAATTCCATTAAATTTTGATACTTAAGTATATTTTAAACCAAATACTTTTAGACTTTTACTCAAGTAGTATTTTACTGGGTGACTTTCACTTTTACCTTAATAGAAAACGACTCAAGTATCTTTACTTTTACTACAGTATGACTATTGAGTACTTTTTCCACCTCTGTTTAGAACACATTCTCCATGTAAAAAGCAACTTGTTGGAATCTATAGAGTCTCTTTTTTTCGTCCCAATTGACACCCCATTTCCTAAAAGTAGTGCACTACTTTTGACCCAAGGCCCATAGGGTTCTGGTCTAAACTAGTGCACTAAATAGGGAACAGGGTACCATTTGGGACATAGCCTCTGTCTGCCTCTTACCGGCTCTCTGTCTGAAAGCAGGAGTGAAGGCCCACTAAAAACGGATTGGTAGACGCCTGCTCAAACACATGCTTCTCTGTCTGCACCCAATCGATGTCCTGTTGGAGAAGGAATGAGAGGGAGAGAGAGCGAGAGAGAGGATGGAGCAAAAGAGAGAGAGATGAAAAGATAACACATTAGCAACCATTGTTTGTATCCATACAGTAACAGCATCCTGTCATAGCAGACAGACTACCTGCTCTGCCTTTCATGTCTCTGTGATGTCAACTCAGTTCCCCAGAGGAAGAAATAGTGGAACGACACAACACAAAGCAGCCATTTTCTTAATTTCTCATTGCTCAGTACAATACAAGAACATTTGATCTAAGCCACTATATTCTACTTAATGGATTTCTACTGTCCTGGTACTGTGCATTTGGAAAGTATTCAGACCCCTTGACTTTCTAAATTTTGTTACACTACAGCCTTATTCTAAAATGGATTCAATAGTTTTTCCCCCTCAATCTACACACAATACCCCACAATACCCCATAATGGCAAAGCAAAAACTGTTTTTTAGAAATTGTAGCAAATTTAAAAAAATAACAAACATCACATTTACATAAGTATTCAGACTCAATACTTTGTTGAAGCAACTTTGCCAGTGATTACAGCCTCGATTCTGCTTGGGTATGATGCTACAAGTTTGGCACACCTGTGTTTATGGATTTTCTCCCATAATTCTCCGCAGATCCTCTCATGCTCTGTCAGGTTGGATAAGGAGTGTCGCTGCACAGCTATTTTCAGGTCTCGGAGATGTTCCATCTGGTTCAAGTCCAGGCTCCAGCTGGGCCCCTCAAGGATATTCAGAGACTTGTCCCGAAGTCACTCTACCATAAAGGTCTGACTGGTGGAGTTCTGCAGAGATGTTTGTCCTTATGGAAGGTTCTCCCATCTCCACAGAGGAACTCTGGAGCTCTGTCAGAGTTACCATTGGGTTCTTGGTCACCTCCCTGACCAAGGCCCTTCTCCCCTGATTGCTCATTTTGGCCGGGCGGCCAGATCTAGGAAGAGTCTTGGTGGTTCTACCGTTTAACTTGTTCCATTTAAGAATGATGGAGGCCACTGTGTTCTTGGGGACCTTCAATACAGCAGACATTTTTTTGTACCCTTCCTCAGATCTGTGCCTCGACACAATCCTGTCTCTGAGCTCTACGGACAATTCCTTTGACCTCAAGGTTTGGTTTTTGCTCTGACATGCATTGTGGGACCTTATATAGACAGGTGTGTGTCTTTCCAAATCATGTCCAATCAATTTACCACAGGTGGACTCCAATCAAGTTGTAGAAACACCTCAAGGATGATCAATGGAAACAATTTGGAGTCTCATAGCAAAGGGTCTGAATACTTATGTAAATAAGGTATCCGTTTTTTTTAATAAACATTGGCAAAAATATCTAAAAACCTATTTTTGCTTTGTCATTATGGGTATTGTGTGTAGATTGATGAGAATTTGTATTTATTTAATCAATTTTAGAATAAGGCTGTAACGTAACAACATGTTGAAAAGGGAAACAGTTTGAATACACTGTATCAACCCTTAAGTTTAAACTATCTCTTATGAAGGAAAGACTGAGTAAATCGACTGGAACATGGATCCAATTGAGGTAGAAGTTACCCTACTGATGACTTCAACTGTCTACTTTCCAATGAATAAAATAGAAGGCATAAAACTCAAGAAATGGAACACAGAAATACATGGAAAAAATGGGATGAATAAGTAACTAAAATGCACAGATGAAGGAACGCTACACGCTACGACATTCATTTGCGGTCGTTACTTGATATAGTACCACTGGACTACAATCTAACACGTAGGAATAAAGGAAAACTAAAGGGGCCCGATCACAAATAGAAACACTAGTTAGAGAAAGAGGCACCTTTTGTTTTCTCTTCCTCTGGCGAATGAAGAAGTAAAAAGAAACACAGGAAACACTAAAACACTGCATAAACAATGAACACCTAGATGACCACACATTGAACACCTAGATGACCACACAATGAACACCTAGATGACCACACAATGAACACCTAGACGACCACACAATGAACACCTAGACGACCACACAATGAACACCTAGACGACCACACAATGAACACCTAGACGACCACACAATGAACACCTAGACGACCACACAATGAACACCTAGACGACCACACAATGAACACCTAGACGACCACACAATGAACACCTAGACGACCACACAATGAACACCTAGACGACCACACAATGAACACCTAGACGACCACACAATGAACACCTAGACGACCACACAATGAACACCTAGACGACCACACAATGAACACCTAGACGACCACACAATGAACTCCTAGACGACCACACAATGAACACCTAGACGACCACACAATGAACACCTAGACGACCACACAATGAACACCTAGACGACCACACAATGAACACCTAGACGACCACACAATGAACACCTAGACGACCACACAATGAACACCTAGACGACCACACAATGAACACCTAGACGACCACACAATGAACACCTAGACGACCACACAATGAACACCTAGACGACCACACAATGAACACCTAGACGACCACACAATGAACACCTAGACGACCACACAATAAACACCTAGATGACCACACAATGAACACCTAGACGACCACACAATGAACACCTAGACGACCACACAATAAACACCTAGATGACCACACAATGAACACCTAGACGACCACACAATGAACACCTAGACGACCACACAATGTTAATTCCCTGCAATTCTACACATTTTACCGTGGGTCATGGATCATCTTTTGGCAGTTTTACAGTTAATTTCCAGCAATTCTACACATTTTTCCATTACTTATGTTAATATGATATCTGAGTGAGAGTGACTACAAAATCAATGGGGTCCCCTGGAGGTCAGAGAGCAATTCATTTGCAAGCCCAGGCCAGTTCCAACAGAGTGTAAGCAGATTACAGAGCCCTGGCTGTGATTGCGCTATGAAGTCACGGATGAAGACAGATATCTGTTGTTTTTCCAGGACATGGCCTTATACTTCCTCTTCTGAAAGTGTTCGGGTGGGTCTAGTGTTTGGGTGGGTTGGACTAGTGTTTGGGTGGGTGGGTCTAGTTTTTTTGGTGTGTCGGTCTAATGTTTGGGTGTGTGGGTCTAGTGTTTGGGTTGGTCTAGTGTTTGGGTGTGTGTGTCTAGTGTTTTAGTGGCTGGGTCTAGTGTTTGGGCGGCTGGGTCTAGTGTTTGTTTGGGCGGCTGGGTCTAGTGTTTGTTTGCACAGCTGGGTCTAGTGTTTGAGCGGCTGGGTCTAGTGTTTTTTTGGGCAGCTGGGTCTAGTGTTTGGATGGGTGGGTGAGTCTAGTGTTTGGGTGGGTGGATCTAGTGTTTGGATGGGTGGGTGGGGCTAGTGTTTGGATGGGTGGGTGGGGTGGGTGGGTCTAGTGTTTGGGCGGTTGGGTCTAGTGTTTGGATGGACGGTTGGGTCTAGTGTTTGGATGGACGGCTGGGTCTAGTGTTTGTTTGGGCGGCTGGGTCTAGTGTTTGTTTGGGCGGCTGGGTCTAGTGTTTGGGCGGCTGGGTCTAGTGTTTGGATGGGTGGGTGGGGTGGGTGGGTCTAGTGTTTGGGCGGTTGGGTCTAGTGTTTGGATGGACGGTTGGGTCGAGTGTTTGGATGGACGGCTGGGTCTAGTGTTTGTTTGGGCGGCTGGGTCTAGTGTTTGTTTGGGCCGCTGTGTCTAGTGTTTGTTTGGGTGGCTGGGTCTAGTGTTTGTTTGGGCGGCTGGGTCTAGTGTTTGTTTGGGCGGCTGGGTCTAGTGTTTGTTTGGGCGGCTGGGTCTAGTGTTTGTTTGGGCGGCTGGGTCTAGTGTTTGTTTGGGCGGCTGGGTCTAGTGTTTGGGCGGCTGGGTCTAGTGTTTGTTTGGGCGGCTGGGTCTAGTGTTTGGGCGGCTGGGTCTAGTGTTTATTTGGGCGGCTGGGTCTAGTGTTTGTTTGGGCGGCTGGGTCTAGTGTTTGTTTGGGTGGCTGGGTCTAGTGTTTGGGCGGCTGGGTCTAGTATTTGTTTGGGCGGCTGGGTCTAGTGTTTGTTTGGGCGGTTAGGTCTAGTGTTTGTTTGGGCGGCTGGGTCTAGTGTTTGGATGGGTGGGTGGGTCTAGTGTTTGGATGGGCGGGTGGGTCTAGTGTTTGGGTGGGTTGGTCTCTTCACTATCTATCCATCTCTATCACTGTTGTTAACCAACTGCCAATCAACTCATAGAAATACACAAATAACATATACATATTTCACTACTTTAAAATGGAGATAGCCCTCAGTGGTTCTGGCCTTGTTGTCACAGAAGCGATCAATGGCAATCGGTGATCGGCAGTATGCCCTCTTTCTACCTTTATGGATTAATGGAAAGATTGGAGGTGCACCCTCTAGGTTCTATATCTATGATAGCAAGCTGTCTGGCTTTGGCTGGGGGGCGGCCATGTTTCTTTCTTAAAGCTGGGTCTTGGCTGCCTTGAAAGAGACAGGATGCCAAGCCGTGGTGCTGACTAGACTGAACCCAGGCCAGGGACTATCTAGGCCTAACCCAGGCCAGGGACTGACTCCCATGGACTGACTAGGATGAACGTGGGCCAGGGACTGTCTTGGCTGAACCTAGGCCAGGGACTGACTCCCATGGACTGACTAGGCTGAACCTGGGCCAGGGAGTGTCTAGGCTGAACCTGGGCCAGGGACTGTCTTGGCTGAACCCGGGCCAGAGACTGTCTTGACTGAACCTGGGCCAGGGACTGTCTTGGTTGAATCCGGGCCAGTGACTGTCTTGGCTGAATCTGGGCCAGGGACTGTCTAGGCTGAACATGGGCCAGGGACTGTCTAGGCTGAACCTGGGCCAGGGACTGTCTAGGCTGAACCTGGGCCAGTGACTGTCTTGGCTGAACCTGGGCCAGGGACTGTCTTGGCTGAAGCTAGGCCAGGGACTATCTAGGCTGAACCCAGGCCAGGTACTGTCTCCTAAAATACCCTCCCGCATCAGGCCCGAAATATGGCCAGCAGTGACCCCTCTGCAGTCAAATTACCAAATTGCCCTCTAGAGGCCTCAAGGTTGGAATGTTATTCATATTTTTCCTAATAAACATCATTTAAAAGAAACCACCGAAAAGCTGGTGCTCCTATGTCAAATGGTTTTGTTATATTCAGTCTTCTGTGATGTATAAAAAGTGTAATATTGGGATGCAAACTCTAAATGTAATACATTTCAACTCTATATCTGACATGGTACAGATGTCTTCTTTTTTTAAGCCCATAACCAAGTGTGTGAGATGCATACTTTTGTTTCAAGGTAGATTTGTTTAAGACTACCAAGAAACACCCTGTGTGATGCTGATTTAGCACACTGCAGTAAAAGGTTCATATGTAAACACACCCGTCTGTCTGCCTCTGACAACTTTCTGACGTCCCTGAAATTGACATCTGGGCAGGGCTTTGTTTGGCTAAGCCTGGCGCTTTGCTGTTATATTGACAATGGTAGTCAAGGAAGAGTGGTTCTGTTTTTTAAAAGCTGATTGAACTTGAACTCTTTCTGCTGTTGTGGTTTTCTGTTTACACATTCGAAGAGTACTTTACTAAATACATAAATAATTCTACACCTGTTGTTTACGAAGCATGTGACAAATTATCAAGATCGATAATGAGAGATATATAAAGAGAGCTCTATAATGAGATATATAAAGAGAGCTCTATAATGACAGATATATAAAGAGAGCTCTATAATGAGAGATATATAAAGAGAGCTCTATAATGACAGATATATAAAGAGAGCTCTATAATGAGAGATATATACAGAGAGCTCTATAAGGAGAGAGATATAAAGAGAGCTCTATAATGAGAGATATATACAGAGAGCTCTATAATGACAGATATATAAAGAGAGCTATATAATGACAGATATATAAATCACTGGTGTAAAATAGTTGTCTCTGGCCCCCTCCCAGTTAGGGGGAGTGATGAGCTCTACAGCAGAGTCTAACAACTCAATCGCTGGTTGAAAACAGTTTTTTTGCCCCTCCCAAAATATAGAATTTGTAGATAATTGGCCCTCTTTCTGGGACTCACCCACAAACAGGACCAAGCCTGGCCTGTTGAGGAGTGACGGACTCCATCCTAGCTGGAGGGGTGCTCTCATCTTATCTACGAACATAGACAGGGCTCAAACTCCCCTAGGTCCACAATAAAATAGGGTGCAGGCCAGGCAGCAGGCTGTTAGCCAGCCTGCCAGCATAGTGGAGTCTGTCACTAGCACAGTCAGTGTAGTCAGCTCAGCTATCACCATTGAGACCGTGTCTGTGCCTCGACCTAGGTTGGGCAAAACTAAACATGGCGGTGTTAGCCTTAGAAATCTCACTAGGATAAAGACCACCTCCATTCCTGTCATTATTGAAAGAGATAGTGATACCTCACATCTCAAAATAGGGCTACTTAATGTTAGATCCCTCACTTCCAAGGCAGTTATAGTCAATGAACTAATCATTGATCATAATCTTGATGTGATTGGCCTGACTGAAACATGGCTTAAGCCTGATTAATTTACTGTGTTAAATGAGGCCTCACCTCCTGGCTACACTAGTGACCATATCACCCGCGCATCCCGCAAAGGCGGAGGTGTTGCTAACATTTCTGATAGCAAATTTCAATTTACAAAAAAAAAAACATTTTCGTATTTTGAGCTTCTAGTCATGAACTCTATGAAGCCTACTCAATCACTTTTTATAGCTACTGTTTACAGGCCTCCTGGGCCATATACAGCGTTCCTCACTGAGTTCCCTGAATTCCTATTGGACCTTGTAGTCATAGCAGATAATATTCAAATTTTTGGTGACTTTAATATTCACATGGAAAAGTCCACAGACCCACTCCAAAAGGCTTTCGGAGCCATCATCGACTCAGTGGGTTTTGTTCAACATGTCTCCGGACCTACTCACTGCCACAGTCTGGACCTAGTTTTGTCCCATGGAATAAATGTTGTGGATCTTAATGTTTTTCCTCATAATCCTGGACTATAGGCCCACCATTTTATTATCTTTGCAATCCAACAAATAATCGTCTCAGATCCCAACCAAGGAGCATCAAAAGTCGTGCTATAAATTCTCAGACAACCCAAAGATTCCCTGATGCCCTTCCAGACTCCCTCTGCCTACCCAAGGACGTCAGAGGACAAAAATCAGTTAACCACCTAACTGAGGAACTCAATTTAACCTTACGCAATACCCTAAATGCAGTTGCACCCCTAAAAACATTTGTCATAAGAAACTAGCTCCCTGGTATACAGAAAATACCCGAGCTCTGAAGCAGGCTTCCAGAAAATTGCAATGGAAATGGCGGCACACCAAACTGGAATTCTTCAGACTAACTTGGAAAGACAGTACCGTGCAGTATCGAAGAGCCCTCACTGCTGCTCGATCATACTATTTTTCCAACTTAATTGATGAAAATAAGAACAATCCAAAATGTATTTTTGATACTGTCGCAAAGCTAACTAAAAAGCAGCATTCCCCAAGAGAGGATGGCTTTCACTTCAGCAGTAATAAATTCATGAACTTCTTTGAGGAAAAGATCATGATCATTGGAAAGCAAATTACGGGGCAAATTAATTCCTCTTTAAATCTGCGTATTCCTCGAAAGCTCAGTTGTCCTTAGTCTGCACAACTCTGCCAAAAACTAGGATCAAGGGAGACACTGAAGAGTTTTAGTACTATATCTCTTGACACAATGATGAAAATAATCATGGCCTCTAAACCTTCAAGCTGCATACTGGACCCTATTCCAAATAAACTACTGAAAGAGCTGCTTGGCCCTCCTATGTTGAACATAATAAATGGCTCTCTATCCACCGGATGTGTACCAAACTCACTAAAAGTGGCAGTAATAAAGCCTCTCTTGAAAAAGCCAAACCTTGACCCAGAAAATATAATAAACTATCGGCCTATATTGAATCTTCCATTCCTCTCAAATTTTTTGGAAAAAGCTGTTGCACAGCAACTCACTGCCTTCCTGAAGAAAAACAATGTATACGAAATGCTTCAGTCTGGTTTTAGACCCCATCATCGCACTGAGACTGCACTTGTGAAGGTGGTAAATTACCTTTTAATGGCGTCAGACCGAGGCTCTGCATCTGTCCTCATGCTACTAGACCTTAGAGCTGCTTTTGACACCATCAATCACCACATTCTTTTGGAGAGATTGGAAACCCAAATTGGTCTACACTGACAAGTTCTGGCCTGGTTTAGATCTTATCTGTCGGAAAGATATCAGTTTGTCTCTGTGGATGGTATGTCCTCTGACAAATCAACTGTAAATTTCGGTGTTCCTCAAGGTTCCGTTTTAGGACCACTGTTGTTTTCACTATATATTTTACCTCTTGGGGATGTCATTCGAAAACATAATTTTAACGTTCACTGCTATGCGGATGACACACTGCTGTACATTTCGATGAAACATGGTGAAGCCCCAAAATTACCCTCACTGGAAGCCTATGTTTCAGACATAAGGAAGTGGATGGCTGCAAACGTTCTACTTTTAAACTCGGACAAAACAGAGATGCTTGTTCTAGGTCCCAAGAAACAAAGAGACTTTCTGTTGAATCTGACATTTAATCTTGACGGTTGTACAGTCGTCTCAAATAAAACTGTGAAGGACCTCGGGGTTACTCTGGGTACCCTGATCTCTCTTTTGACGAACATATCAAGACTGTTTCAAGGACAGCTTTTTTCCATCTATTAACATTGCAAAAATCAGAATCTTTCTGTCCAAAAATGATGCAACATTTTTTATCCATGCTTTTGTCACTTCTAGGTTAGACTCCTGCAATGCTCTAATTTCCGGTTACCCGGATAAAGCACAAAATAAACTTCAGTTAGTGCTAAATACGACTGCTAGAATCCTGACTAGAACAAAAATGTTTTATCATATTACTCCAATGCAAGCCTCCCTACACTGATTCCTGTTAAGGCAAGGGCTAATTTCAAGGTTTTACTGCTAACCTATAAAGCATTACATGGGCTTGCTCCTACCTATCTCTCTGATTTGGTCCTGCCGTACATACATACACGTACGCTACGGTCACAAGACGCAGGCCTCCTAATTGTCCCTAGAATTTCTAAGCAAACAGCTGGAGGCAGGGCTTTCTCCTATAGAGCTCCATTTTTATGGAACGGTCTGCCTACCCATGTCAGAGACGCAAACTCGGTCTCAACCTTTAAGTCTTTACTGAAGACTCATCTTTTCAGTGGGTCATATGATTGAGTGTAGTCTGGCCCAGGAGTGGGAAGGTGAACGGAAAGGCTCTGGAGCAACGAACCGCCCTTGCTGTCTCTGCCTGGCCGGTTTCCCTCTTTCCACTAGGATTCTCTGCCTCTAACCCTATTACAGGGGCTGAGTCACTGGCTTACTGGGGCTCTCTCATGCCGTCCCTGGAAGGGGTGCGTCACCTGAGTGGGTTGATTCACTGATGTGGTCATCCTGTCTGGTTTGGCGCCCCCCCTTGCGTTGTGCCATGGCGGAGATCTTTGTGGGCTATACTCAGCCTTGTCTCAGGATGGTAAGTTGGTGGTTGAAGATATCCCTCTAGTGGTGTGGGGGCTGTGCTTTGGCAAAGTGGGTGGGGTTATATCCTTCCTGTTTGGCCCTGTCCGGGGGTGTCCTCGGATGGGGCCACAGTGTCTCCTGACCCCTCCTGTCTCAGCCTCCAGTATTTATGCTGCAGTAGTTTATGTGTCGGGGGGCTAGGGTCAGTTTGTTATATCTGGAGTACTTCTCCTGTCCTATTTAGTGTCCTGTGTGAATCTAAGTGTGCGTTCTCTAATTCTCTCCTTCTCTCTTTCTTTCTCTCTCTCGGAGGACCTGAGCCCTAGGACCATGCCCCAGGACTACCTGACATGATGACTCCTTGCTGTCCCCAGTCCACCTGGCCGTGCTGCTGCTCCAGTTTCAACTGTTCTGCCTTATTATTATTCGACCATGCTGGTCATTTATGAACATTTGAAGATCTTGGCCATGTTCTGTTATAATCTCCACCTGGCACAACCAGAAGGGGACTGGCCACCCCACATATGCTCTCTCTAATTATCTCTTTCTTTCTCTCTCTCGGAGGACCTGAGCCCTAGGACCATGCCCCAGGACTACCTGACATGATGACTCCTTGCTGTCCCCAGTCCACCTGACCGTGCTGCTGCTCCAGTTTCAACTGTTCTGCCTTATTATTATTCGACCATGCTGGTATTTATGAACATTTGAACATCTTGGCCATGTTCTGTTATAATCTCCACCCGGCACAGCCAGAAGAGGACTGGCCACCCCACATAGCCTGGTTCCTCTCTAGGTTTCTTCCTAGGTTTTGGCCTTTCTAGGGAGTTTTTCCTTGCCACCGTGCTTCTACACCTGCATTGCTTGCTGTTTGGGGTTTTATGCTGGGTTTCTGTACAGCACTTTGAGATATCAGCTGATGTAAGAAGGGCTATATAAATACATTTGATTTGATAGCACAGACATAATTCCATTAAAAGTGCAATCCGGGGTTAAAAAAACAAAGCAGTCACCCCGCCACTTGTTTTTTGAAATTGTTAAGGGACAGGGCAGGAAAAATGTATGTATCAATCCTGTACTGCCCTTTTAACAGTATGTTGAGTGTTGACTGGTCCTGTGTGGCTCAGTTGGTAAACCAACACTACTGTAGGTTGCTCTGGATAAGAGTGTTTGCTAAACCTCTAACATGTAAAATGCTATAGAAGGAACGGTCTTCTCCACAATAATAATTGGTTGTATGTAGTGTTGTCTGTCTCCGAGTTATACATTTAAACTTGAAGAACTCACATAATTACAAGCCAAGAGAAGCTTCTCTCTCTCTATTATCAGAAACACCTATCCTCTCACTGTAATTCTGTCAGTCATGTGATATGCACTACATTCGAAGTCGGTAGTTTAGATACACTGGAGCCATTAAAACTTGTTTTTCAACCACTCCACAAATTTCTTGTTAACAAACTATAGTTTTGGCAAGTCGGTTAGGACATCTACTCTTTGTACATGACACAAGTAATTTTTCCAACAATTGTTTACAGACAGATTATTTCACTTACAATTCACTCTATCACAATTTCAGTGGGTCAGAAGTTTACATACACTAAGTTGACTGAACTTTAAACAGATTGGAACATTCCAGAAAATGATGCCATGTCTTCTGATATGCTAATTGACATCATTTGAGTCAATTGGAGGTGTATCTGTGGATGTATTTCAAGGCCTACCTTGAAACTCAGTGCCTCTTTGCTTGACAAAATGGGAAAATCAAAAGAAATCAGCCAAGACCTCAGAAAAAAATTGTAGACATCAAGAAGTCTGGTTGATCCTTGGGAGCAATTTCCAAACACCTGAAGGTACCACGTTCATCTGTACAAACAATAGTATGCAAGTATAAACACCATGGGACCACACAGCCGTCATACTGCTCAGGAAGGAGACGCGTTCTGTCTCCTAGAGATGAATGTAGTTTAGTGCGAAAAGTGCAAATCATTCCCAGAACAACAGCAATGGACCTTGTGAAGATGCTGGAGGAAACAGGTACAAAAGTATCTATATCCACAGTAAAATTAGTCCTATATCGACATAACCTGAAAGGCACCTCAGCAAGGAAGAAGCCACTGCTCCAAAACCGCTATAAAAAAGCCAGACTACGGCTGGCTGCAACTGCACATGTGGACAAAGATCGTACTTTTGGAGAAATGTCCTCTGGTCTGATGAAACAAAAATAAAACTGTTTGGCTATAACGACTATCGTTATGTTTGGAGGAAAAAGAGGGAGGCTTGCAAGCCGAAGAACACCATCCCAACCGTGAAGCACGGGGGTGGCAGCATCATGTTGTGGGGATGCTTTGCTGCAGGAGGGAATGGTGCACTTCACAAAATAGATGGCATCATGAGGAAAGACAATTATGTGGATATATTGAAGCAACATCTCAAGACATCAGTCATGTTAAAGCTTGGTCGCAAATGGGTCTTCCAAATGGACAATGACCCCAAGCATACTTCCAAGTTATGGCAAAATGGCCTAAGGACAACAAAGTCAAGGTATTGGAGTGGCCATCACAGAGCGAGCTAAATCACTTCTATGCTCGCTTTGAGGCAAGCAACGTTGAGGCATGCATGAGAGCATCAGCTGTTCCGGACGACTGTGTGATCACACTCTCCGTAGCCGACGTGAGTAAGACCTTTAAACAGGTCAACATTCACAAGGCTGCGGGGCCAGACGGATTACCAGGACGTGTGCTCCGGGCATGTGCTGACCAACTGGCAGGTGTCTTCACTGACATTTTCAACATGTCCCTGGTTGAGTCTGTAATACCAACATGCTTCAAGCAGACCACCATAGTCCCTGTGCCCAAGAACACAAAGGCAACCTGCCTAAATGACTACAGACCCGTAGCACTCACGTCTGTAGCCATGAAGTGCTTTGAAAGGCTGGTAGTGGCTCACATCAACACCATTATCCCAGAAACCCTAGACCCACTCCAATTTGCATACCACCCAAACAGATCCACAGGTGAGGCAATCTCTATTGCAATCCACATTGCCCTTTCCCACCCGGACAAAAGGAACACCTATGTGAGAATGCTATTCATTGACTACAGCTCAGCGTTCAACACCATAGTACCCTCAAAGCTCATCACTAATCTAAGGAACCTGGGACTAAACACCTCCCTCTGCAACTGGATCCTGGACTTCCTGACGGGCCGCCCCCAGGTGGTGAGGGTAGGTAGCAACACATCTGCCACGCTGATCCTCAACACTGGAGCTCCCCAGGGGTGCGTGCTCAGTCCCCTCCTGTACTCCCTGTTCACCCATGAATGCATGGCCAGGCACGAATCCAACACCATCATTAAGTTGGCAGACGACACAACATTGGTAGGCCTGATCACCGACAAGACAGCCTACAGGGAGGAGGTCAGAGACCTGGCGTTGGTGCCAGAATAACAACGTGTCCCTCAACGTAACGAAGACTAAGGAGATGATTGTGGACTATAGGAAAAAGGAGCACCAAGCACGCCCCCATTCTCATCGACGGGGCTGTAGTGGAGCAGGTTGAGAGATTCAAGTTCCTTGGTGTCCACATCAATAACAAACTA
Source organism: Oncorhynchus mykiss (assembly GCF_057628025.1). Taxonomy (NCBI): domain Eukaryota; kingdom Metazoa; phylum Chordata; class Actinopteri; order Salmoniformes; family Salmonidae; genus Oncorhynchus; species Oncorhynchus mykiss. The sequence continues at coordinate 74,618,936 of NC_143030.1, read as the reverse complement.
CAGCTGCAACATCGAAAGCATCCTGACCAGTTGCATCACTGCCTGGTATGGCAATTGCTCGGCCTCCGACCGCAAGGCACTTCAGAAGGTAGTGCGTACGGCCCAGTACATCACTGGGGCAAAGCTACCTGCCATCCAGGACCTCTACACTAGGCGGTGTCAGAGGAAGGCCCGGACTATTTACATTGTGTGTGTGTCCCAACCCCTCTTTTACGCTGCTGCTACTCTCTGTTTATCTTAAATGAATAGTCACTTTAAATATACATTCATGTACATACTACCTCAATTGGGCCCCGACCAACCAGTGCTCCAGCACATTGGCTAACCGGGCTATCTGCATTGTGTCCCACCACCCACCAACCCCTCTTTTACGCTGCTGCTACTCTCTGTTCATCATATATGCATAGTCACTTTAACCATATCTACATGTACATACTACCTCAATCAGCCTGACTAACCGGTGTCTGTATATAGCCTTGGTACTGTTATTTTAAATGTATTTTTACTGTTGTTTTATTTCTTTACTTACCTACCTACACACACACACACACACACACACATACATACCTTTATTTCACACCATTGGTTAGAGCCTGTAAGTAAGCATTTCACTGTAAGGTCTACTACATCTGTTGTATTCGAAGCATGTGAAAAACGTTGATTTGATTTGAAAGCCCTGACCTCATCCTATAGAAAATGTGTGAACAGAACTGAAAAAGCATGTGTGAGCAAGGAGGCCTATAAAACGAACTCAGTTACATCAGCTCTGTCAGGAGGAATGGGCCAAAATTCACCCAACTTATTGTGGGAAGCTTGTGGAAGGCTACCTGAAACGTTTGACCCAAGTTAAACAATTTAAAGGCAATACTACCAAATACTAATTGAGTGCATGTAAACTTCTGACCCACTTGGAATGTGATGAAATAAATAAAAGCTGAAATAAATCTTTCACATTCTTAAAATAAAGTGGTGATCTTAACTGACCTAAAACAGGGAATTTTTACTAGGATTAATTATCAGGAATTGTGAAAAACTGAGTTTAAATGTATTTGGCTAAGGTGTATGTAAACTTCCGACTGTATGTATAATAGTAATACCATAGCTCCACCTAGAGGTGGAAACCAGAATATCTCTCAATAATTCTTCAAACTCATCATCCTCAGTTTTTTTAAATCTTCCCTTCTCTTCTCCTTACTTATTTTACTGCCTCAGTTCTTCTCTCTTGACTGTACTTCTTTAAATCAATTTGACTCATAGTTTTCCTCGTTAAGGCCAATTTATGTTACAATAACTTCTTCCTGTCTTTGTTACCATTCCTTCACGCCACCTCATCTTTTTCCACTTCTCTTTTCCTCCTCCTGAGATCCTCTTTTTTTCTCATTTCATCCCCCGGCTTCTGTGGACTCATTCACTCTTTTTCCTCCCTTTACTCTACTCCTCTTTTCATCTCTGTCCTCCTGCTCCCCTCCCTCCCTCCCTCCCTCCCTCCCTCCCTCCCTCCCTCCCTCCCTCCCTCCCTCCCTCCCTCCCTCCCTCCCTCCCTCTACTCTACTCCTCTTTTCATCTCTGTCCTCCTGCTCCCCCCCTCCCTCCCTCCCTTCCTCCCTCCCTCCCTCCCTCCCTCCCTCCCTCCCTCCCTCCCTCTACTCTACTCCTCTTTTCATCTCTGTCCTCCTGCTCCCCTCCCTCCCTCCCTCCCTCCCTCCCTCCCTCCCTCCCTCCCTCCCTCCCTCCCTCCCTCCCTCCCTCCCTCCCTCCCTCCCTCCCTCTACTCTACTCCTCTTTTCATCTCTGTCCTCCTGCTCCCCCCCTCCCTCCCTCCCTTCCTCCCCCCCTCCCTCCCTCCCTTCCTCCCTCCCTCCCTCCCTCCCTCCCTCCCTCCCTCCCTCCCTCCCTCTACTCTACTCCTCTTTTCATCTCTGTCCTCCTGCTCCCTCCCTCCCTCCCTCCCTCCCTCCCTCCCTCCCTCCCTCCCTCTACTCTACTCCTCCTCTTTTCGTCTCTGTCCTCCTGCCCCTCCCTCCCTCCCTCCCTCTCCTGCCTCTCACCTCGTCGTCGTGCACCAGTTCCTTCTTGACCACCTTCATGGCGTAAATCTGTTCATTCTTCTTGAGTCGCACCAGCAGCACCTTGGCGTAGCTGCCGCGGCCGATCACCCGGATCAGGTCAAAGTCCCCCAGGCCCAGCGCCATCTCCTGGGAGATCTTGATACCGTCGATCCTGCCCACCACCTCTTTGATGTCCTGAAGGGGCGGTTTGGATGGGAAATACATGTTAGAAAAGACCCAGATACCAGCACAATGTTGAATGCCCCTGTTGTTTATTAAAACCTTATGGTTATAGACAGAGCTGGAATCATGGACAAGTAGATATGATACTAACATATGTGTGTGTGTCTACCTGTGTGACATTTTTGTGTGATAAAATATACTGAACAAAAATATAAACGCAACATGCAACAAATTCAAAGATTTTACTGAGTTACAGTTCATGAGTGGCTCCCTACTCACTGGGGAGCCAGGCCCACCCACTGGGGAGCCAGGCCCAGCCACTGGGGAGCAGGCCCACCCACTGGGGAGCCAGGCCCAGCCACTGGGGAGCAGGCACAGCCACTGGGGAGCCAGGCCCACTCACTGGGGAGCCAGGCCCACTCACTGGGGAGCCAGGCCCACCCACTGGGGAGCCAGGCCCACTCACTGGGGAGCCAGGCCCACCCACTGGGGAGCCAGGCCCAGCCACTGGGGAGCAGGCCCACCCACTGGGGAGCCAGGCCCAGCCACTGGGGAGCAGGCACAGCCACTGGGGAGCAGGCCCAGCCACTGGGGAGCCAGGCCCAGCCAATCATAATTCGTTTTTCCCCACAAAAGGGCTTTATTACAGACAGAAATATTCCTGTTTCATCAACTGTCCAGGGGCTGGTCTCAGACGATCCCGCAGGTGAAGAAGCCGGATGTGGAGGTCCTGGGCTGGCGTGGTTACACGTGGTCTACAGTTGTAAGGCCGGTTTGACGTAATGCCAAATTCTCTAAAACAACGTTGGAGGTGGCTTATGGTAGAGAAATTAACATTCAATTCTCTGGCAACAACTCTAGTGGACATTCCTGCAGTCAGCATGCCAATGGCACGCTCCCTAAAAACTTGCGACATCTGTGCACAATTTAGAGTGGCCTTTCATTGTTCCCAGCATAAGGTGCACCTGTGTAATGATCATGCTGATTAATCAGCTTCTTAATATGCCAAACCAGTCAGGTGGATGGAATATCTTGGCAAAGGAGAAATGCTTATTAACTGGGATGTAAACTCATTTGTGCCCAAAGTTGAGAGAAATAATATGTTTGTGCGTGTGGAACATTTCTGGGATCTTCTATTTCAGCTTATGAAACTTGGGACCAACACTTTACATGTTGCGTTTATATTTTTGTTCAGTGTGGTATGGGCTGTTCTGTGTTCTAGAAACAGAATAGAATGTTTCACATTCTAGAATACCAGAACAATCCTCATCATAAACGAATGCATGACTGACTTATTTACTTTGTGTGTCTAAATGAACTCACCTTCGAGTCCTCTTCCACTTTGTCCACTTTGCGACTGTGTGGTAGGAAAGTTACTGAAGAGAGAGAACAACTTGTTACCTGAGTTGTGATGGAAAGTTCTACCCAGTGAAGACTGGGCATTAAAAACGGATATTTAGTCTAAAGCCATCTCCATTTAAATAATATACAGTATAATATGATATATAGCAGACGCTTTTATCCAAAGGCACTTTGAGTGCATTCACAGAGGACCATGCTCTACCAACTGAGCTACAGAGGACCATGCTCTACCAACTGAGCTACAGAGGACCATGCTTTACCAACTGAGCTACAGAGGACCAAATAGGATTCTCCTCAAGAATCCATGGCTCCATCTCAATGAATCTTTTCGTGATTCCTTGCATCCTATCTTCTCGCCTCAACCGTATTGAAAGGAAAAGGTAGAAAATAATTTTGAGAAGGAGACAAGCAGAGAGGATTTGAGAAAATATTAATTGAGAAAGAGTCCATGTGAGAATCTTAATTGCATTGCCTTGATTCCTTGTGTCCTCTCTCCTCGCCTCCTTCTCAAAACCCATTGGATGAGAAGATCAGAGAGAGGGCACGAGGAATCAAGGAAATGCAACAGAATCTCCGATAATCAAGGGAGCATTGTGGGAGATGTAGTTCACCTTTGTGGCCAGCAGAGGGCATCATTCTCTTCAGAGTGAGTTGCAGCTTCTTCCTGCCTCTGCCCAAGTAGGTCAGCCCACTGGTGAGTACTGCTACTATACTGGACTATACTGTCCTGATAATATACTGTACTGGACTATACTGACCTGTTAATATACTGTGCTGGACTATACTATACTGGACTATACTGTTATTTACTGAACTGGACTACACTGTACTGGACTGTACTGTACTGGACAATACTGAACTATACTATACTGGACTATACTGTAATTTACTATACTGGACTATACTATACTGACCTATACTGGACTATGCTATACTGGACTATACTATACTGGCCTATACTTGACTGTTAATACACTGTACCGGACTATACTATACTGGACTATACTGGACTGTTAATATACTATACTGGACTATACTATACTGGACTATACTGGACTATACTATACTGGACTGTACTGGACTATACTATACTGGACTATACTGGACTATACTATACTGGACTATACTGTACTGGACTATACTGAACTGGACTATACTGTACTGGACTATACTGTACTGGACTATACTGAACTGGACTATACTGGACTATACTGTACTGCACTATACTGAACTGGACTATACTGAACTGGACTATACTGGACTGTACTGTACTGGACTATACTGAACTGGACTATACTATACTGGACTATACTGTACTGGACTACACTGAACTGGACTATATTGGACTATACTATACTGGACTATACTGGACTATACTATACTGGACTATACTGTACTGGACTATACTGAACTGGACTATACTGTACTGGACTATACTGTACTGGACTATACTGAACTGGACTATACTGGACTATACTATACTGGACTATACTGGACTATACTATACTGGACTATACTGTACTGGACTATAATGTACAGTAATTTACTGTCCTCGGCTATACTGAACTGTTAATATACTGTGATGGACTATACTATACTGTACTGGACTATACTGTACTGTACTGGAATATACTGTACTGTTAATATACTGTACTGGACTACACTGAACTATACTATACTGTAATTTACTGTACTGGTCTATACTATACTGTTAATATACTGTGCTGGACTATACTATACTATACTGTACTGGACTATACTGGACTGTACTGGACTATACTGTACTGTTAATATACTGTGCTGGACTATACTGTAATATACTGTACTGGACTATACTATACTGTACTGGGCCATACTGTACTGTTAATATACTGTGCTGGACTATACTATACTATACTGTACTGGACTATACTGTACTGTTAATATACGGTACTGGACTATACTATACTGTACTGGAATATACTATACTGTACTATTAATATACTGTGCTGGACTATACTGTAATATACTGTACTGGACTATACTGGACTGGACTATACTATACTGTACTGGACTCTACTGGACTGGACTATACTGTAATACACTGTACTGGACTATACTATACTGTACTGGACTATACTGTACTGGACTATACTGTACTGGACTATACTATACTGTACTGGACTATACTGTAATTTACTGGACTATACTATACTGTACTGGACTATACTGTACTGGACTATACTATACTGTACTGGACTATACTGTAATTTACTGGACTATACTATACTGTACTGGACTATACTGTACTGGACTATACTGTACTGGACTATACTGTAATTTACTGTACTGGATCAATTTATAACATTTTTAACATGAGTATTTCTGGATTTCTTTGTTGTTATTCTGTCTCTCACTGTTCAAATAAACCTACCATTAAAATTATAGACTGATGATTTCTTTGTCAGTGGGCAAACGTACAAAATCAGCAGGGGATCAAATACTTTTTTCCCTCACTGTATTTGTAATATTACATAGTAGTGCATAGAAACGAAGCTTTGGGACCAGTCTGTAAACAACAATGGCATGCTGATTCAAACATGCTCTTATCTCGCTGTGTGGGAGGAGTCTTTTTCATTTTTTTTTATTTTTATAAACCTGGAAATCTAGTTATTGGTTTTGATTTAATTGTGTCTTTAAAGCCTTTGTAATTAGTATTCACAAAGTGTTTTCAGGGTAGGAGCGCTGCTCTAGGATCAGTTTGACCTTTTCATAATGAATAAAGACAGATTAGCACTCCTACTCTGAGACACTTTTTGAATACAGGCCCAGACTTGATACCAAGACTAAGGCCACAAGGTCTTCTACTTCTCATATATTGTCTATATTGAAAGAAACAATATTTTATAGGAACTGACTTCCATCTGTATCCTCTGTGTGTTCAGGGGGGAGGTCCACCTCTTCATTCTTCTCATCTAAAGGGGGCTCCTGTGATGGCATGACTGGATCCTGCCAAGAGAAGACAGGCAAATAGCTGCATGTGGTTTGAGGCTGCTTACAGAGCATCCTGACTATGTCCTTGGAGACACTGGGAAGAAGAGGCTTCAGTTTTTAGAGGTTTTCCGTTGATAGACATCTTAGGCACATGGAGGTATCTTTTCAACATATTAACGAACACAGAAGTTGAGAAGTCTGGATATTTCTCGCAACAATGCACTTATATGAATAATTGTATGCGGTTCTAACCATGGAGGCATTGGCTTTTCAAAGGGGATCAAAGTGTTTGTTTATAGAGCATTGTCTGATTGCAGCCTATTAGTACATCCTGACTATTGACCTGGGTTTTCGGCACCAGGTTTGTTGTAGTCCAGCCCTGGATTCCAGGCCTCACTCACATTGTTCTGATTGGCTGTCAGTAGATGTAGATTTTTCTACCTCTTCAGAAGCGCAGAGTAAGCTAATTTACAGTGTTAGCATTGCTAGGAAACGCTATTTTTGAAAATGTATATTTAGGAAATTGTTTTTATTTTGATATCATTTGGCTGAAATGACACTTCCCCACGTGGGCACTAGTGAAATGTATTGGCTTTCGGTTTTGATTATCCGCCTCTGTTTGAATGTGCCTATTCCTATTGTTGGGAGGGGCAAATGGCTTGGATACCCATTTTTAAATTTACATATTAGTCATTTAGCAGACGCTCTCACCCAGAACGATTTACAGTTAGTGCAATCCTCTTAAGATGGGCGGGATGGCAGTTCCTCTTGCTCGTAGGCAAGTACAAAGGTCTTGTAGTGGATGCGAGCTTCGTGGAGTGTGCGGAGAAGTGGGCTGACATGGAAGAACTTGGGAAGGTTGAGTTCTGGATAAGTTGCAGGGGTTTGATGGCACAATTGGGGAGCCCAGCAAACAGCGAGTTGCAGTTGTCCAGATGTTATAAGCATGAACCTGCAGGAGCGAGTCACCGCTTTGATGTTCGCAGAGAACGACAGGGTGTAATCCAGGGTTACGTCAAGGTTCTTTGCACTTTGGGAGGGGGACACTGTAGAGTTGTCAACCGTGATGGAGAGGTCTTTGAGCAGGCAGGCAGGCCTTCCACGGGAGGAAGAGCAGCTCCGCCCGGTCGAGGTTGAGCTTGAGGTGGTGGGCCAACATCCAAGCTGAGATATCTGCCAGGCATGCAGAGATGTGTGTCGCCACCTGGGTGTTAGAAGGGGGGAAGGAGAAAAGTAGTTGGGTGTCATCCGAATGGCAATGATAGGAGAGACCATGTGAGAATATGACGGAGCCGAGTGACTTGGTGTATTGAGAGAAGAGGGCCTAGAACCGAGCCCTGGGGGACACCAGTCACAAGAGTGTGTGGTGCAGACACAGAACCCTCCACCTTCTTTTAGCTTGTCTCTGACAAGAACGTCAACAGGCTTTCATACCGAAAGTGAGGTGAAAACCTGGTAGAGGCTAGCTCTAATCGTAATGCTTCTTTCTGTATGTTAGCAGTCTGTCACTAGAGATCAACCTCGTGATGTTTCAGTATACGGTATACACTACAGTGTGGATGTGTCCCAAATGGCACACTATTCCCTATGGGCACTGGTCAAAAGTAGTGCACTAAATAGGGAATAGGGTGGCATTTGAGATGCAGATTATATCTATTTGCAGTGGATTTGAAACTTGCCCATAGCATGTTGGCTGGAGTACATTGCCAACTATTTCTCATGAAATGACAGACCAGTATCTTGCTCTGTTGGCTAAGGTAGTTGGCTTTGAGTTATATACAGTATGTGTTGTGCAGAAGATTGCAAGTTTGATCCCCGCTCGGGGCAGAACAGCATTCACTATGTTACAAATACACATTAGAACATCAATAGCAATGTTTAATTCAGACTTTTGAATAATTCACAGTTTTGTTATCTGAATTCATTGATAACCTTGATCTTTTACTATAAACAAGTTGCATTGTTCAAATGCAAAACTTGGTTTCAACCTAAAGCAGATAAATATTACTCATTAGCCCTACCAAATCCTTAATTCAGACGTTCACTTAAGTTGAAGTATCTATGAAGTATCTATGAAGTGCTTATGAAGACTGCAAATGCTCTAAAAAGCCTTTATAAGCTCACCATATACCTTTTGCACTGCAGTTTGTGAAGTGTCTATGTAGTGCTTATGAAGACTTTATGAATGCTTTATAAATAGTAAGTTCTTCCGAAGCTTTGACATGACAGATTGGCCAGAGTACTCACCACAGAACTAGAATGAGATTATATTTCTATGGTACTCACCATATGCCTTTGGCAGGTCAGAGGGACGAGTTTGTGACAGCGCTTATGGACCAGCAGTTTGCAGTTGATACACTTGTAGCCCTGCCTCCCCAGCCCCCATATCCTTTCACTGCAGTGGCCACAGTACGCTTTCTGTTGGGGACAGACAGACGCAGACAGACAGACAGACAGACAGACAGACAGACAGACAGACAGACAGACAGACAGACAGAAAGATAGACAAAGACAGACACACACAGACAGACAGAGGGGGAGACAGGGATTGTTACACCATCAGTCTGAGCTGATGACAATGGGATGATACTATCGCAGTCATTAATCAATGGAGGCAAGGCAGACACACCTGAAGAAAGTGATCATGATGGAAGAAGGGCGGATTTAAGGCTAGGTGGCATCTTACATCAACTGGGAGCATGCTTGTTTGTAGTCGTCATTTTTACTAACAGTCACAGCAACTCATCTATATTTAGCAGCTGTCTATTTACCTCCACAAACTGATGTTGGCATTAAGATTGCATTCAATGAGCTGTATAAGGCCATAAGCAAACAAGAAAATCCTAGTGGCCAGTGATTTTAACACAGGGAAACTGAAATCTGATTTACCTCATTTCTACCCGCATGTCACCTGCGGAAAAAAAAAGGCTAAAAAATACCAGTGACACGTTCAATATGGAAGTGGTCTGATGAAGTGGATGCTAGGCTACTGGATTGTTTCACTAGCACAGACTGGAATATGTTCTGGGACTCATCTGATGGAATTAAGGAATTTACCACATCGGTCACCGGCTTAATTAATAAGTGCCTTGATGACGTCATACCCACAGTGACAGTACGTACATATCCCAACCAGAAGCCATGGATTACAGGCAACATCCGCACTGAGCTAAATGCTAGAGCTGCATCCTTTAAAGGAACAGGACACTAACCGGGACGCTGATATGAATACGCCCCTCTGAAAAACAATCAAACAGGCAATGCGACAAGACATGGACTAAGATCAAATCCTACTACTTCATCCTACTACTCATCGGATGTGGCAGGGCTTGCAAACTATCATGGATTACAAAGGGTAACCCAGCCGCAAGCTACCCAGTGACGTGGCTGGCAAATGTCTTCACATACATTTTCAACCTCTCCCTGACCTAGTATGAAATACCTACATGTTTCAAGCAGACAACAATAGTCCCTGTGCCCAAGAACGCCAAGGTAATCTGTCTAAATGACTATCTCCCCGTAGCACTCACATCTGCAGCCATAAAATGTTTTGAAAGGCTGGTCATGGCTCACATCAACAATATCATCCCATGTCAATTCACATACCGCTCCCAACACTTCCCTTTCTCTCTTGTACAAACGGACCACCGATGTGAGAATGCTGTTCATTGACTACAGTGCAGCGTTCAACACCATAGTGCCCTTCAAACTTATCACTTAGCTAAGGACCCTGGGACTGAACACTTCCCAACTGGATTCTGGACTTCCTGGCGGGACGACACCAGATGGTGAGGGTAGGCACCAACACGCTGACGCTACACATGGGGGCCCCTCAAGGGTGCGTGCTTAGTTCCCTCCAGTACTCCCTGTTCACCCACGACTGTGTGGCTCCACTTGACTCCAACACCACCATTAAGTTTGCAGATGATACGACAGTGGTAGGCCTGATCACTGACGACGATGAAACAGCCTATAGGGAGGAGGTCAGAGACGTGGCAGTGTGGTGACAGGTCAACAACCTCTCCCTCAAAGTCAGCATGCTGAAAATATTTGGCATGGGCCTAGGCACTATCAAGCTTATCACATCTGTCATCCAGTACACATCAGAACACAGACACTAGGGATGTTATGTCAACCACAGGCATATTGACAAACACATTCAGAGACAGTTGAATATTAACAGTCTGAAAAGAGTGGCACCACAGTCCAATGAATGTTAAGTCCCCTATTTAGAGGATTTGGAGCGGATATGGACCGGTTCCAACCACCTTTTGTGGCAGGGTAGCCTAGTGGTTAGAGTGTTGGATTAGTAACCGGAAGGTTGCAAGTTCAAACCCCTGAGCTGACAAGGTACAATTCTGTCGTTCTGCCCCTGAACAGGCAGTTAACCCACTGTTCCTAGGCTGTCATTGAAAAAAATAATTTGTTCTTAACTGACTTGCCTAGTTAAATAAAGGTTAAAAAAAATTAAAATGGCACTCTGTGAACAACGCAACATCAATTGCTGTGCGTTGTGTGACAGCTCTGGTTGTGCCGTTCTCATCTGATACACAGTGAAATCTGACAACTAATTTGCATAGGGAGCAACACGTCACATTTTCGTGCCTATCCAGACAAAGGATCGAACTTCCCTGGCAGTGAACCTGGCAGCTCTGCTTACAGTATATATGAAAATGGGAGACTCTAGTGATTGCATCAAACACAGTCTCATCTCACTGTGATGTTCTCAGATGGATTTAGAGCTCTCAACATAAAAAATGCTAAATCATTTCATAGAATTTAAACAAGACCACTTTCTCTTGGTCACAGAGGGACAAAATCACCTCGTGCTTAAAGCTGAAGTTGTAACTGGGGAGCCAGGCCCAGCTAAGCAGAATAAATTTTTCCACACAAAAAGGCTTCATTACAGACATAAAAACTCCTCAACTCCGAGCAGGATGTGGAGGACCTGGGCTGGCGTGGTTACAGTTGGTCTACGGTTGTAAGGCCGGTTGGATATACTGCCAAATTCTCCCCCAAAAAGTCGGAGCCGGCTTATGGTAGAGAAATTAACATAGAATTATCTGGCAACAGCTCTGTGGGACGATCCTGCAGTCAGCATGCCAGTTGCACGCTCTATCAAAACTTGAGACATCTGTGGCATTGTGTTGTGTGACAAAACTGCACATTTTAGAGTGGCCTTTTATTGTCCCCAGTATAAGGCAAATGCACTGTTGCTATGGAGAATCCGTAGAGACTCACTTCAAAGCTTAGCTGCTACAAATCCACTGCTCCTCAGCCCAAACTGACTCAGATAGAGAGAGACCGACAGAGAGAATGAGAGGGGGAGAGGGAGTGAAGCAGAGAGAGAGAGAGAGCGACAGAGAGAGAGAGGGAGAGAGCGACAGAGACAGAGAGAGAGAGAGAGAGAAAGATAGGTAGAGAGCGAGAGAGAGAGAGAGAGAGAGAGAGACTGATAGAGAGAGAGAGAGAGGTTCAGAAAAGTTATAAATAAATCAAGACATCCACTTTTATTTGTAAAAAAAAAAAAATCCCTCTCAGCTCAGCACAGACAGTGGGTACGTAATTAAGGCACCTGTTCTGAGGTGAGAAACTTTAAAGACAGACATTCCCCATCAGGGAATGACAGGCACTCCCCATCAAGACTTTGGGGAGAGCATTTCCATAGCAGATGACAAACGAGGGTCCATAACATATGCCCTTCGTTATTTAAAAGAGCCACAACATCTTCAGATGCTTCTTTGACTCACTAGCTGTGTTCCATGTTCTAAAGACAATAACAAAGCTACAGCTAGCTGTGTTTCGTATTCTAAAGACAATAACAGAGCTACAACTAGCTGTGTTTCGTGTTCTAAAGACAATAACAAAGCTACAGCTAGCTGTGTTCCATGTTCTAAAGACACTAACAAAAGGTACAGCTAGCTGAGGAAAGAGGAGATACTAAGGGACTGAAAACTCAAGATGTTAGGTCTACAAGACAAACCTATTTTGGTCTCACTACTAGCCTCTTGCCTCTTCCTCCCTGACGGGACAGTAAAATATCACCCCTGATCAGCCTGTATCTATCGAGGAACCCCAAAAAGGTCCCTGGTTGAGTCCCAAAATGGCAGTCTATTCCCTAGGGTGTCCTTTAGGATGCACTTCCTGTTTGAGCCAGCTCGCTGTCAGCTCCAAAATGGCTGCTAATCACTTGCAGAGTGCTAGGGAAGCAATGTGGAACGAGCCCTATTTCAAGTGCCTTAGAGTCAGACAGGTGAAACCAATCTCTGAGACGTCCTTGACTGGCTGCCACAGTGACAGACATTCCCCACAATGCTGTTGGATAACAGACATTATATATTGTTAGCCCAGCTTGGGGAATTTACATTAGATGTTCAGTTGTAGTTGGACAGGAATGTTTTTTTTTTCATGTTCACACAAACGGATTTCTAACAATGCAACAAATATATATCTTTAATGAACATGATGGTTAAATAAATCTACTTTATGCAATTGAACACAGCAAAGGAACAACTGAACAGCTCTTATGTAAGTCAATCGAACAACAAAACTGAGACAAATTTTGTCATGCAATTTACCGGACAACATAAAAAAATAATTTCTCTCTCTTCTTCTCTCTCTCCCTCTCAGTGTCTGCTTCAGTCTCAGTGGAGATCTGTGAACTGACATGATTGACATGCTTGTTAGGGTTCTACATGCAAGGTGCTAATGAAGTAACAATCTAGACAGTATTTCCAGTCAGTCAGAGAGTTAATGAAGTAACAATCTAGACAGTATCTCCAGTCAGTCAGGGAGCTAATGAAGTAACAATCTAGACAGTATCTCCAGTCAGTCAGGGAGCTAATGAAGTAACAAACTAGACAGTATCTCCAGTCAGTCAGGGAGCTAATGAAGTAACAAACTAGACAGTATCTCCAGTCAGTCAGGGAGCTAATGAAGTAACAATCTAGACAGTATCTCCAGTCAGTCAGGGAGCTAATGAAGTAACAATCTAGACAGTATCTCCAGTCAGTCAGGGAGCTAATGAAGTAACAATCTAGACAGTATCTCCAGTCAGTCAGGGAGCTAATGAAGTAACAATCTAGACAGTATCTCCAGTCAGTCAGGGAGATAATGAAGTAACAAACTAGACAGTATCTCCAGTCAGGGAGCTAATGAAGTAAAAAACTAGACAGTATCTCCAGTCAGTCAGGGAGCTAATGAAGTAACAAACTAGACAGTATCTCCAGTCAGTCAGGGAGCTAATGAAGTAACAAACTAGACAGTATCTCCAGTCAGTCAGGGAGCTAATGAAGTAACAAACTAGACAGTATCTCCAGTCAGGGAGCTAATGAAGTAACAATCTAGACAGTATCTCCAGTCAGGGAGCTAATGAAGTAACAATCTAGACAGTGTCTCCAGTCAGGGAGCTAATGAAGTAACAAACTAGACAGTATCTACAGTCAGGGAGCTAATGAAGTAACAAACTAGACAGTATCTCCAGTCAGGGAGCTAATGAAGTAACAAACTAGACAGTATCTCCAGTCAGTCAGGGAGCTAATGAAGTAACAAACTAGACAGTATCTCCAGTCAGTCAGGGAGCTAATGAAGTAACAAACTAGACAGTATCTCCAGTCAGGGAGCTAATGAAGTAACAATCTAGACAGTATCTCCAGTCAGGGAGCTAATGAAGTAACAATCTAGACAGTGTCTCCAGTCAGGGAGCTAATGAAGTAACAAACTAGACAGTATCTACAGTCAGGGAGCTAATGAAGTAACAAACTAGACAGTATCTCCAGTCAGGGAGCTAATGAAGTAACAAACTAGACAGTATCTCCAGTCAGGGAGCTAATGAAGTAACAAACTAGACAGTATCTCCAGTCAGGGAGCTAATGAAGTAACAAACTAGACAGTATCTCCAGTCAGTCAAGGAGCTAATGAAGTAACAAACTAGACAGTATCTCCAGTCAGGACCTAATGAAGTAACAATCTAGACAGTATCTCCAGTCAGGGAGCTAATGAAGTAACAATCTAGACAGTATCTCCAGTCAGGGAGCTAATGAAGTAACAAACTAGACAGTATCTCCAGTCAGTCAGGGAGCTAATGAAGTAACAATCTAGACAGTATCTCCAGTCAGTGAGGGAGCTAATGAAGTAACAATCTAGACAGTATCTCCAGTCAGTCAGAGAGTTAATGAAGTAACAATCTAGACAGTATCTCCAGTCAGTCAGGGAGCTAATCAAGTAACAAACTAGACAGTATCTCCAGTCAGGGAGCTAATGAAGTAACAAACTAGACAGTATCTCCAGTCAGTCAGGGAGCTAATGGAGTAACAAACTAGACAGTATCTCCAGTCAGTCAGGGAGCTAATGAAGTAACAATCTAGACAGTATCTCCAGTCAGTCAGGGAGCTAATGAAGTAACAAACTAGACAGTATCTCCAGTCAGTCAGGGAGCTAATAAAGTAACAAACTAGACAGTATCTCCAGTCAGGGAGCTAATGAAGTAACAATCTAGACAGTATCTCCAGTCAGTCAGAGAGCTAATGAAGTAACAAACTAGACAGTATCTCCAGTCAGTCAGGGAGATAATGAAGTAACAAACTAGACAGTATCTCCAGTCAGTCAGGGAGCTAATGAAGTAACAATCTAGACAGTATCTCCAGTCAGTCAGGGAGCTAATGAAGTAACAAACTAGACAGTATCTCCAGTCAGTCAGGGAGCTAATGAAGTAACAATCTAGACAGTATCTCCAGTCAGTCAGAGAGCTAATGAAGTAACAAACTAGACAGTATCTCCAGTCAGTCATCCCTCTAATGGAGCGCTGGCTTGTAGCTGCGAACACTAACTGCAGGAATACAACATTCTGATACATGATGTGCACCAGAGGTACTATAGAACCCCATTATGTCAAACTGGTGGCATTCACAAAACATCTTTCTCCTCAACAGCAGAGGGGGGAGAGAGAGCGGGAAGGAGAGGGATGTGGTGGAGAGAGAGAAGTGAGGAGAAAGGGATGGAAAGGGGAGAGAGAAAAAGAGGGAGGGGTGTTATGAGGGATTTAGAAGAGACGGACGGAGAAAGAGTGGGATGGAGAGAGAGCAGCTAAGAGAGGGAGGGGTGTTATGAGGGATTTAGAAGGGACGGATGGAGAAAGAGTGGGATGGAGAGAGAGCAGCTAAGAGAGGGAGGGATGGAGAGAGAGGAGAAACCTGACCTACTTCTGCTAAATGACTTGTTAATTCTGTATAGAGGATAAAGATAAAAAAAAGAGGGAGGGATGGTGTGAGGAATGGAGAGGAGAGACATTGGGGAAAGACTGCACCAACTAGAACTGACTGTAAAACCATGTGACATTGCAACGATCGTAATTATGTCAGAACTGTACACATAGTGGCTCACACGTGACATAGTGACAAAGCCATCAACCTTAGACAAGCATTTGATGTAGCCAACATGTGATGTACCCACAATAAAATGGCTGAAAAAATTACAGTACAGAGTGGAAATACAGTAGGACAGATTATAGAAGCCAACACTATACTTGCCCACTGTCTTAGCAAATAACCATGACTCCAACATAACATTCAAATAACCATGGCTCCAACATAACATTCAAATAACCATGACTCCAACATCCAACATAACATTCAAATAACCATGACTCCAACATAACATTCAAATAACCATGGCTCCAACATAACATTCAAATAACCATGACTCCAACATAACATTCAAATATCCATGGCTCCAACATAACATTCAAATAACCATGACTCCAACATAACATTCAAATAACTATGGCTCCAACATAACATTCAAATAACCATGGCTCCAACATAACATTAAAATAACCATGACTCCAACATAACATTCAAATAACCATGACTCCAACATAACATTCAAATAACCATGGCTCCAACATAACATTAAAATAACCATGGCTCCAACATAACATTCAAATAACCATGGCTCCAACATAACATTCAAATAACCATGACTCCAACATAACATTCAAATAACCATGACTCCAACATAACATTCAAATAACCATGACTCCAACATAACATTCAAATAACCATGGCTCCAACATAACATTCAAATAACCATGGCTCCAACATAACATTCAAATAACCATGGCTCCAACATAACATTCAAATAACCATGGCTCCAACATAACATTCAAATAACCATGGCTCCAACATAACATTCAAATAACCATGACTCCAACATAACATTCAAATAACCATGACTCCAACATAACATTCAAATAACCATGGCTCCAACATAACATTCAAATAACCATGACTCCAACATAACATTCAAATAACCATGACTCCAAAATAACATTCAAATAACCATGACTCCAATATAACATTCAAATAACCATGGCTCCAACATAACATTCAAATAACCATTGGGGAAAGACTGCACCAACTAGAACTGACTGTAAAACCATGTGACATTGCAACGATCGTAATTATGTCAGAACTGTACACATAGTGGCTCACACGTGACATAGTGACAAAGCCATCAACCTTAGACAAGCATTTGATGTAGCCAACATGTGATGTACCCACAATAAAATGGCTGAAAAAATTACTGTACAGAGTGGAAATACAGTAGGACAGATTATAGAAGCCAACACTATACTTGCCCACTGTCTTAGCAAATAACCATGACTCCAACATAACATTCAAATAACCATGGCTCCAACATAACATTCAAATAACCATGGCTCCAACATAACATTCAAATAACCATGACTCCAACATAACATTCAAATAACCATGGCTCCAACATAACATTCAAATAACCATGGCTCCAACATAACATTCAAATAACCATGGCTCCAACATAACATTCAAATAACCATGACTCCAACATAACATTCAAATAACCATGGCTCCAACATAACATTCAAATAACCATGACTCCAACATAACATTTAAATAACCATGACTCCAACATCCAACATAACATTCAAATAACCATGACTCCAACATAACATTCAAATAACCATGGCTCCAACATAACATTCAAATAACCATGACTCCAACATCCAACATAACATTCAAATAACCATAACTCCAACATCCAACATAACATTCAAATAACCATGACTCCAACATCCAACATAACATTCAAATAACCATGACTCCAACATAACATTCAAATAACCATGGCTCCAACATAACATTCAAATAACCATGACTCCAACATAACATTTAAATAACCATGACTCCAACATCCAACATAACATTCAAATAACCATGACTCCAACATAACATTCAAATAACCATGGCTCCAACATAACATTCAAATAACCATGACTCCAACATCCAACATAACATTCAAATAACCATAACTCCAACATCCAACATAACATTCAAATAACCATGACTCCAACATCCAACATAACATTCAAATAACCATGACTCCAACATAACATTCAAATAACCATGACTCCAACATAACATTCAAATAACCATGGCTCCAACATAACATTCAAATAACCATGGCTCCAACATAACATTCAAATAACCATGGCTCCAACATAACATTCAAATAACCATGACTCCAACATAACATTCAAATAACCATGGCTCCAACATAACATTCAAATAACCATGACTCCAACATAACATTCAAATAACCATGACTCCAACATAACATTCAAATAACCATGACTCCAACATAACATTCAAATAACCATGGCTCCAACATAACATTCAAATAACCATGGCTCCAACATAACATTCAAATAACCATGGCTCCAACATAACATTCAAATAACCATGGCTCCAACATAACATTCAAATAACCATGGCTCCAACATAACATTCAAATAACCATGGCTCCAACATAACATTCAAATAACCATGGCTCCAACATAACATTCACAAAACCATGGCTCCAACATAACATTCAAATAACCATGGCTCCAACATAACATTCAAATAACCATGGCTCCAACATAACATTCAAATAACCATGACTCCAACATAACATTCAAATAACCATGGCTCCAACATAACATTCAAATAACCATGACTCCAACATAACATTCAAATAACCATGGCTCCAACATAACATTCAAATAACCATGACTCCAACATCCAACATAACATTCAAATAACCATGACACCAACATCCAACATAACATTCAAATAACCATGGCTCCAACATAACATTCAAATAACCATGACTCCAACATAACATTCAAATAACCATGGCTCCAACATAACATTCAAATAACCATGACTCCAACATAACATTCAAATAACCATGACTCCAACATAACATTCAAAGAACCATGGCTCCAACATAACATTCAAATAACCATGACTCCAACATAACATTCAAATAACCATGGCTCCAACATAACATTCATATAACCATGACTCCAACATAACATTCAAATAACCATGACTCCAACATAACATTCAAATAACCATGACTCCAACATAACATTCAAATAACCATGGCTCCAACATAACAGTCAAATAACCATGGCTCCAACATAACATTCAAATAACCATGACTCCAACATAACGTTCAAATAACCATGACTCCAACATAACATTCAAATAACCATGACTCCAACATAACATTCAAATAACCATGGCTCCAACATAACATTCAAATAACCATGGCTCCAACATAACATTCAAATAACCATGGCTCCAACATAACATTCAAATAACCATGACTCCAACATAACATTCAAATAACCATGGCTCCAACATAACATTCAAATAACCATGGCTCCAACATAACATTCAAATAACCATGACTCCAACATAACATTCAAATAACCATGGCTCCAACATAACATTCAAATAACCATGGCTCCAACATAACATTCAAATAACCATGACTCCAACATAACATTCAAATAACCATGACTCCAACATAACATTCAAATAACCATGGCTCCAACATAACATTCAAATAACCATGACTCCAACATAACATTCAAATAGCCATGACTCCAACATCCAACATAACATTCATATAACCATGGCTCCAACATAACATTCAAATAACCATGACTCCAACATAACATTCAAATAACCATGGCTCCGACATAACATTCAAATAACCATGGCTCCGACATAACATTGAGTCTCTTCCAGTGCATTAAAGAGGGAGATGGGCTGCCTAATGGAGGTCTGTAGGAATGAGGAGACCGTAATACAGTACAGTGAACTCAGTCTAGTCTAGACGTCCATCAGCAGACAACAACACCCCAAGGAGACATTATTATTACCCCCTTAGCACTGGTCTGAGATCAGCTTTACTAGACCCATTCCTAACCTTAACCAGTAAACGAATAAAGGGATCAACTGACTCGGGGTTAATGTTTGTTCACACCAATGGTCCACCAAATCAATTCAATCAATCCAATGAAATAAGACTATGCCCAATAAAGTAGTGATAATCAGCCGTGTTCTCCACAAAAAGGAAGAGACTTGAATCATTTTTTTGACTGTGATGGCAGTCAAAACAAAAAATTCCTGCCGTCACAGGCAAAGTATAGTTTTTTAAAAGTTTTTTTTATTTAACTAGGCAAGTCAGTTAAGAACAAATTCTTATTTTCAATGACGGCCTCGGAACAGTGGGTTAACTGCCTGTTCAGGGTCAGAACGACAGATTTGTACCTTGTCAGCTCGGGGATTTGAACTTGCAACCTTTCGGCTTGCAACCCAACGCTACTAGTCTCTCTCTAATCTTTAGCAAGTGGAGGGGTAGTTGGGGGGGATTCTTACATTTTTTTTGTGGGCCAGAATGATGACAACCCGTTAAATAGGCCACCAGCAGCCATCTTGAATAACGCATCCAAATCCAGACAGCTGCAGCTGTGGTAGTGACATCAGCCAGGTATTATTCAACCACTAAGTCTTTGTAAATGAACTATACTGCTCCATCGTAGTAGTAGTAGTAGTAGTTGTAGTAGTAGCATTATTAGTAGTAGTAGCATTATTAGTAGTAATAGTAGTAGTAGCATTATTAGTAGAAGTAGTAGTAGTAGCAGTAGCATTATTAGTAGTAGTAGCATTATTATTAGTAGTAGTAGTAGTAGCAGTAGCATTATTAATAGTAGTAGCAGCAGCAGTAGCAGGAGTAGCAGTAGTAGTAGTAGTAGTAGTAGACAATCTTTCTTTCAAAAATACCAACCAGGTCTGTTCTCATCAAATGATCATGTGACGGTTTTAATAAGCGCTCGTAGAAAGTGACAAGTTGCTAGGTAGGATGACAAACCAATCAATTACTGTAAATTACCTCTAAACAGGAAGTGAAGTGCGAGAAGGTCAATGGGATGTGTTGGGGAGGCGGAATGTGACATTAATACTCACCCTGTTAAAGCGCTTGGCCTGGAAGAGGTGTCCGTTTACTCGGTAGAGCTTCCTCCATCTTCTGGCCCCGCGGCGGTAGATCGATTCTAGGAGAGAGAGGAAACAGTTGTACAGTAACTGCATGACAGGGAGCGAGAGAGGGATGGAGAGGTGCATTCAAGGTCCTCCAAAATCACAAAGGAGCGAGGGAGTAGTGAGAAAGAGGGAGAGAGAGATGGAGGGGAGAGAGACTTGCCCTGCCCTTAAAGCACCACGCTCTCTGAAGTTTCTATCAAAGTAGAAACTTCAACAACGATGAGACGGCCTACAGGGAGGAGGTGAGGGCCCTCGGAGTGTGGTGTCAGGAAAACAACCTCACACTCAACGTCAACAAAACTAAGGAGATGATTGTGGACTTCAGGAAACAGCAGAGGGAACACCCCCCTATCCACATCGATGGAACAGTAGTGGAGAGGGTAGCAAGTTTTAAGTTCCTCGGCATACACATCACAGACAAACTGAATTGGTCCACTCACACAGACAGCATCGTGAAGAAGGCGCAGCAGCGCCTCTTCAACCTCAGGAGGCTGAAGAAATTCGGCTTGTCACCAAAAGCACTCACACACTTCTACAGATGCACAATCGAGAGCATCCTGGCGGGCTGTATCACCGCCTGGTATGGCAACTGCACCGCCCTCAACCGTAAGGCTCTCCAGAGGGTAGTGAGGTCTGCACAACGCATCACCGGGGGCAAACTACCTGCCCTCCAGGACACCTACACCACCCGATGTCACAGGAAGGCCATAAAGATCATCAAGGACATCAACCACCCGAGCCACTGCCTGTTCACCCCGCTATCATCCAGAAGGCGAGGTCAGTACAGGTGCATCAAAGCTGGGACCGAGAGACTGAAAAACAGCTTCTATCTCAAGGCCATCAGACTGTTAAACAGCCACCACTAACACTGAGTGGCTGCTGCCAACACACTGACACTGACTCAACTCCAGCCACTTTAATAATGGGAATTGATGGGAAATGATGTAAATATATCACTAGCCACTTTAAACAATGCTACCTTATATAAATGTTACTTACCCTACATTATTCATCTCATACGCATACGTATATACTGTACTCTATATCATCGACGGTATCCTTATGTAATACATGTATCACTAGCCACTTTATACTATACTATGCCACTTTGTTTACATACTCATCTCATTGTACATACTGTACCCGATACCATCTACTGTATCTTGCCTATGCTGCTCTGTACCATCACTCATTCATATATCCTTATGTACATATTCTTCATCCCCTTACACTGTGTACAAGACAGTAGTTTTGGAATTGTTAGTTAGATTACTTGTTATTACTGCATTGTCGGAACTAGAAGCACAAGCATTTCGCTACACTCGCATTAACATCTGCTAACCATGTGTATGTGACAAATAAAATTTGATTTGATTTGATTTGAAGTACCAGAGGAAATAACCTCCAAGCTTCCCTCCTTCCCTCCCTCTCTCATTTTCTCCTCCCTCCCTCCCTCCCTCCCTCCCTCCCTCCCTCCCTCCCTCCCTCCCTCCATTTCATTCTGTCCCTCTTGTCTCTCTTGAGGTCCTGGTCTTATTAATTTCTCTGTAATGTCTTGAATCCTGATGACAGCGTAAAGGTGCAGGCTGCTATTTATACCTTCTGAGCGGTCTATTAATACACTGCATAACACTGCATAATAAACAACGACAGACTTGGTACAATGGCCCTTACGTAACAAGCGGCTCAGAGTAGGAGTGCTGATCTGGGATCAGTTTGGACTTTTAGATCATAACGATGTCAGATGTAATGATGATGATGTCAGACATAATGATGATAACCATGTCAGATGTAATGATGATGATGTCAGACATAATGATGATAACGATGTCAGATGTAATGATGATGATGATGTCAGATGTAATGATGATAATGATAATAATGATGGTAACAATGTAATGATGATAATGATGATAATGATGTCAGATGTAATGATGATAACGATGTCAGATGTAATTGTAACGCCACTCTCAAAAACGTACAGTTGAAGTCGGAAGTTTACATATACCTCAGCCAACTACATTTAAACTCAGTTTTTCACAATTCCTGTCATTTAATCCTAGTATAAAAATCCTGACTTAGGTCAGTTAGGATCACCACTTTATTTAAAAAATGTGAAATGCAGGAATAATAGTAGAGAGAATTATTTATTTCAGCTTTTATTTCTTTCATCACATTCCCAATGGGTCAGAAGTTTACATACTCAATTAGTATTTGGTAGCATTGCCTTTAAATAGTTTAACTTGGGTCAAACGTTTCAGGTAGCCTTCCACAAGCTTCCCACAATAAGTTAGGAGAATTTTGGCCCATTCCTCCTGACAGAGCTGGTGTAACTGAGTCAGGTTTGTAGGCCTCCTTGCTCGCACACGCTTTTTCAGTTCTGCCCAAACATTTTCTATTGGATTGAGGTCAGGTCTTTGTGATGGCCACTCCAATACCTTGACTTTGTTGTCCTTAAGCCATTTTGCCACAAATGTGGAAGTATGCTTGGTGCCATTGTCCATTTGGAAGACCCATTTGCGACCAAGCTTTAACTTCCTGACTGATGTCTTGAGATGTTGTTTCAATACATACACATAACTTTCCTACCTCATGATGCCATCTATTTTGAAGTGCACCAGTCCCTCCTGCAGCAAAGCACCCCCACAACATAATGCTGCCACCCCTGTCCTTCACGGTTGGGATGAAGTACTTCAGCTTGCAAGCCTCCCCCTTTTTCCTCCAAACATAACGATGGTCATAATGGCCAAACAGTGATATTTTTGTTTCATCAGAACAGAGGACATTTCTACAAAAAGCACAGTCTTTGTCCCCATGTGCAGTTGCAAACCGTAGTCTGGCTTTTTGATGGCGGTTTTGGAGCAGTGGCTTCTTTCTTGCTGAGCGGCCTTTCAGGTTATGTCGATATAGGACTCGTTTTACTGTGGTTATAGATACTTTTGTACCTGTTTCCTCCAGAATCTTCACAAGGTCCTTTGCTGCTGTTCTGGGATGGATTTGCACCTTTTGCTCCTAAGTACGTTCATCTCTAGGAGACAGAACGCGTCTCCTTCCTGAGCTGCATGACGGGTGTGTGGTGTGTAGATGAACGTGGTACCTTCAGGCATTTGGAAATTGCTCCCAAGGATGAACCAGACTTGTGGAGGTCTACAATTATTTTTCTGAGGTCTTGGCTGATTTCTGTAGATTTTCCTATGATGTCAAGCAAAGGGGCACTGAGTTTGAAGGTAGGCCTTGAAACATATCCACAGGTACACCTCCAATTGACTCAAATGATGTCAATTAGCTTGGCTTCTAAAGGCATCATATAATTTTCTGGAATTTTCCAATCTCTTTAAAGGCACAGTCAACTTAGTGTATGTAAACTTCTGACACACTAGAATTGTGATAGAGTGAATTATAAGTGAAATAATCTGTCTGTAAACAATTGTTGGAAAAATTACTTGTGTCATGCACAAAGTACACATTTGTGGAGTGGTTGAAAAACAAGTTTTAATGACTCCAACTTCCGACTTTAAATAGAGATCCCCTGAACGCAGCTCACTTTCCAGCTCACACTCTCAAACACATAGATCCCCTAAACGCAGCTCACGTTCCAGATCACAATCACCTGAAATCTGATCACCTGTTCACACACCTGTTCACACACCTGTATGTCATTATAACACACTATTTAGTTCAGTTCTTTGCACCCCGTCATTGAGGGGTATTGTTTGTTTTGTGACACACTTCTATTCGGAGCTCTGTTTTTCCTGTAATTGAATCCTCCCGTGTATGATAGTTTTGGCCTGCCTCACTAATGATGCTTTTTGCCTATTCCCTTCCTGTACTTTAGCCAATCGAATTTCCTGTTACCAACCTATTGCCTGATCTCCCAGATGACGTTACTAGCCTTTTCCCTGCCTGTACTGTTGCCTTTTTGGACCCCCTGTATGACATTCTGCCTGCCCCTGGACCCAGCTACCTGCCTCCTCCTGTGGTCCTTTACAAATAAACACCTGCGGCGCCCTGCGCTTGAAACCCGCTCTCTGTCTCCCATCGTGTTCACTACAGTAATGATGATGTCAAATACGATTCACTACGACATTCATCGTCAGCAACATGATGTTGTTACATGAAACTGCCAGTTTGCCAGTTTTTCTGCAGTCATATCCCAGCATGAGTTGAATTAGGTGTACTAAACCATTTGGGGGAATCACACTACTAACATGGCCATTGCTTTTGCTACCACACAACACAAATTACTGAACTACCTACCAGATGTCTCTCTCTTCATACCCCTCTCTTCTTCTCTCTGGTAAACTGCATCAGGCATATTTAACTATATGTAAGTCAAATGATGCAATGCCAAAAATTGCTCAAATGGCTACTAGTATCGTCAAGCTAGGATTTTTCCCACATCAGCCAAACCAAAAGCCATGACACTGCACAATAGGCAGTAGTTACCAGTATAGATAATGTAGGTGGAGTTTGGCAATCATTTCATTCATTTAAACTCTCCCTCAGTTTTTTTCAAAGACTTAGAAATACAGTCCCTTTAGTCAAATGGACTCCCAAATGAGGCAAGTGTGCCTTTGTGCGTGAAAACAAAGTTATCCAGTGAGCAAAATTGGTTGAAAGCGTATTCAACCAATATGACGTCTTTTCAACGTCTTTATAACATCTTTTCAATGTTGAGTCCTCATAGTGCACATCAAATCTAATGACGAGCCTGTTGGGGTGTCAGTACTTGTAGTGACCCCCCCCCCCCCCCCCCACGCCACATTAGGGTCCCATATAAACAGTAACACTTGTGTAAAGGATAAGGGTACAACACAACAAATGAGACTTGAGTCACGGTGAGTGTCACTGATGCCGTCTGACTGAAGCCATAAGTCAGGGTCGCATCACAACGCACCTGTGGCATCAAGCAGGCGAACCAGGATGTGCATCGGTTTGTTACGGCTGTCTGAAAGGGTCACTCCTGCATCTGCCGCATATCTAGTATGCACTGGGTCACGGTCAACATAGGAGCTACACTACAAGTATGTGGACACCCCTTCAAATTAGTGGATCCATCTATTTCAGCCACACCCCTTGTTGACAGGTGTATGAAATCAAACACACAGCCATGCAATCTCCATAGACAAACATTGACAGTAAAATGGCCTTACTGAAGAGCTCAGTGACTTTCAATGTGGCACCATCATAGGATGTCACCTTTCCAACAAGTCAGTTTGTCAAATTTCTTCCCTGCTGGAGCTGCTCCGGTCAACTGTAAGTGCTGTTATTGTCTAAGAGCAACATCGGCTCAGCCGCGAAGTGGTAGGCCACACAAGCTCAACAGAACGGGACCGCCGAGTGCTGAAGCTCGTAAAAATCATCTGTCCTGAGTTGCAACACTCACAACCGAGTTCCAAACTGCCTCTGGAAGCAACATCAGCCCAAGAAATGTTAGTCGGGAGCCTCATGAAATTAGTTTCCATGGCCGAGCAACACAAGCATAAGATCACCATGCGCAATGCCAAGTGTTGGCTGGAGTAGTTTAAACTCACTGCCATTGGACTCTGAATCAGTGGAAAAGTGTTCTCTGGGGTGATGAATCTGGCAGTCCGACGAGGGTGACCCGGTGATGAGACAGCCAAGGAGCAGGGCCATGTCATTATCAATCATTAGAGAGATAATTTCTTTCTTTTTTTAACCCATTTTCTCCCTAATTTCGTGGTATGCAATTTGTAGCTCCCATACGGACTCGGGAGAGGCGAAGGTCAAGAGCCGTGCGTCCCCCGAATCACAACCCACAACCCAAGCCGCACTGCTTCTTGACACAATGCCCACTTAACCTGGAAGCCAGCCGCACCAATGTGTCGGAGGAAACACTGTGTACCTGGCGAACATGTCAGCGTGCACTGCACCCGGCCCGCCACAGAAGTCGCTAGTGCGCCAGCCAAACCCTCCCCTAACCCGGACGACGCTGGGACAAACCCTCCCCTAACCCGGATGACGCTGGGCCAAACCCTCCCCTAACCCGAACGACGCTGGGACAAACCCTCCCCTAACCCGAACGACGCTGGGACAAACCCTCCCCTAACCCGAACGACGCTGGGCCAAACCCTCCCCTAACCCGGACGACGCTGGGACAAACCCTCCCCTAACCTGGACGACGCTGGGCCAAACCCTCCTCTAACCTGGACGACGCTGGGCCAAACCGTCCCCTAACCCGGACGACGCTGGGCCAAACCCTCCTCTAACCCGGACGACGCTGGGCCAAACCCTCCCCTAACCCGAACGACGCTGGGCCAAACCCTCCCCTAACCCGAACGACGCTGGGCCAAACCCTCCTCTAACCCGGACGACGCTGGGACAATTGTGCGCCATGCGTCTCCCGGTCGTGGACGGCTGCAACAGAGCTTGGACTCGAACCCAGAATCTCTAGTGGCACCGCCAGCAGTGTGATGCAGTGCCCTAGACCACTGTGCCACTCAGGAGGCAGAGAGGTAATTTCTGATCATTCTTCACCAATGTCAGAAAGAACAGAAGACATAAGTCATACCATATAGTCTGAACAATGCTATCATGATTAGGGATGAAATCATGGGTCCGATGTCAAAGGGAAAGCTAACAGAACATTTAAAGGGTTGAAAGGCTTATTGTCTTGCTGGCTGACTGACAAAGAGGCGTGTCAGGCCTGGCGTATTCTCTCTCCACCACAATTGTTTTCTGAATGGAGATGATCTTTTAATGGCGAAGGGTAGGACTTTTTCAATGATCCTACGCCTGCGTAACAGTCTGACAACCATTAGCCAACCACTGTCTTGCTGTCGGTTGGTCTCTCTCTTCATCCCCCTCTCTTCTTCTCTCTGGTAAACTGCATCAGGCATATTTGCATCAGGCGTATTCTCTCTCCACCACAATTGTTTTCTGAAAGGAGATGATCTTTTAATGGCGAAGGGTAGGACTTTTTCAATGATCCTACTCCTGCGTAACAGTCTGACAACCATTAGGCACAGCTAGCAAATCAAAAGAACAGAGGATCAATTATGGTTTATTATCTCTCCCTGAGACCTTCCTCCTGGTCTGCCCTGTGAACAAAGTCGAACAGAACACCTCATCTCCACTGTGGGGACACAAATGCACGCACACATATATTTCCTCTGGGCTAACGGACCATGGATGAGTTGACCTCTGACAACATTCCCCTCCTAGACGCAGACTAGTGCTGCATCATCCCATTTTCAGCAGTCCAGTATAGATATTGGGCAATGAGAGAGAGAGGAAGAGAGAAACAGAGAGAGAGAGAGAGAGAGAGAGGGGGGGGGGGCTGAGAGAAAGAGAAACAAATAGAGAGAGAAACAAAGAGAGAGAAACAAAGAGAGAGAGAAACAAAGAGAGAGAGAAACAGAAACTAAGAGAGAGAGAGAAACAGAAACAGAGAGAGAGAGAGAGGGGAAGAGAGAGAGAGAGAGAGAGGAGAGAAACAGAAAGAGAGAGAGAGAGAGAGAGAGAGAGAGAGAGAGGGGGGGGGGGTGAGAGAGAGAGAAACAAAGAGAGAGAGAAACAAAGAGAGAGCGAGAGGGAGAGAGGAGAGAAACAGAAAGAGAGAGAGAGAGAGAGAGAGAGAGAGAGAGAGAGAGAGAGAGAGAGAGGGGGGGGGCTGAGAGAAAGAGAAACAAATAGAGAGAGAAACAAAGAGAGAGAAACAAAGAGAGAGAGAAACAGAAACTAAGAGAGAGAGAGAAACAGAAACAGAGAGAGAGAGAGAGAGAGGGGAAGAGAGAGAGAGAGAGAGGAGAGAAACAGAAAGAGAGAGAGAGCGAGAGAGAGAGACAGAGAGAGAGAGAGAGAGAGAGAGAGAGAGGGGGGGGGTGAGAGAGAGAGAAACAAAGAGAGAGCGAGAGGGAGAGAGAAAGAGAGAAACAGAGAGAGAGAGAAACAGAAACAGAGAGAGAGGGGAAGAGAGGGGTGTTATGGGTGTTGAGGTAGATTGAGAGAGAATGCAGATAAGCCATACAAGTATCACAATCCTTTGACGACAAACCAAAGGTAAAGTACTGCAGCTGCACTAGTTTAGGACAGTGGGAAGAATCCAGCCATGTTGTTAGAGTTGATCAACTGAGAGACTTACCCTTAGATAGGCCAGCTGAAAAGTCCAAATTGGCTATATTGTAAACATTCATCTTAAAATTTTAATTTAAGGTTTGGTTTAGGGTTAGCAGAGTGGTTAAGGTTAGGATATAAATCATATTTTATGACTGAGTTGCCTCCAGAACAAGATTCATGACGAGAAAACACTAACCATGGCCACGTTGACAAAGTCTGTTCTTAATTCAACAGTCATTTAAACAATTTTAACTTAACCATCTGTGTAACCCTAACCATATCTATGTGGAAGATAACAGAAGTAAAGAGGTTAGCAGTAAACTTCGCAAATAAAAATGTTGTTCGTCTGACCTGTCGTCTGTCAGGGCTATGGCGATTTCAGCATGCTGCCTCTAAGGGGTTGGCAAGAGTGGTTGTGTGATTTAGCACGCACACAAACGCACACACACACACACACACACACACACAGAGTGGGATCCCCTGATCTGCAGTCAACACACTGCTATGAGTCAGCAGCTCTAAGAAGCCATTGTTAAGATGACACCATGGCAACGGAACGAAGGATTTCATGCATTTGTCGCGACACCTTCATATCGAGCCTAAAAAAAAGTGTTGTATAAAATCTGACTAGAATAATTGATAGTTACAGTCATCTATTGTGCTCATGTACATTTGTTCACCCAGCAACTTTGGCAAAGAAGTCCTCCTTGTTGTGCCCAGATTATGCCTTCAATGGCAGATTGCATGGCTTACTGCACGCTGCTCTGTATGGGAAACATACAGTATATTGTGATACAGTCAGCACATACTTTAATAGCTACACCCCATTATTCATAACCAGGGTACTTTATTATATAAAGTATATACCTGTATCATATATCTGCCTTCTGTATCATGTAAAGCACATATGTCAGAGTCAAGGCCCGCGGGCCACATCCGGCGCGCAAGAAGGTTTTTTACGGCCCCTGGGATGATCTTGATTTATTATTAGAACCGGCCCGCAGCAAGCCGGCAGCCCGCAGATCTTTTACACGCACCAATACTACATTTCCCACAATGCAAAGGTGACGCACCGAGCAGTAGGCTGCTTCATTTCAATATTTATTGGCACAGCAGTCGTCAGCATCACAGTAAAATTAACTTTCAGATACCCATCAAAAATGGCAAAACGGAAGGTGGATACTGAGAACCGGGGGTTTCAAACAAGGTGGGAGTCGGAGTATATGTTCACGAAGGTAGCTGGAAAACCTGTGTGTCTTCTGTGTGGAGAAAGTGTGGCGGTACTGAAAGAGTATAATCTGAGACGACATTATGAAACGAAACACGCGGACAAAAACAAGAATATGGACATGGAACAAAGGCTACAAAAGGCAGAGGAATTAAAACGAGGCCTCAAATCTCGACAGGCTCTGTTCAAAAAAGCCAAATCACAAGGCCAGGCTGCTGTCAAGGCCAGTTTTATTTTGGCAGAAGAGATCGCTAAATCAGCCCGGCCATTTACGGAGGGGGATTTCATCAAAAACTGCATGATTAAAGTTTGTGACGAAGTTTGCCCAGAAAAAAGGCAACTCTTTTTAAATGTGAGTCTGAGCAGAAACACCATTGCCGAGAGAGTAGACCAGTTGTCCATCAATCTAAAAGAGCAGCTTGTGAAAAAGGGAAAAGATTTTATTGCATATTCCTTGGCTGTGGATGAGAGCACCGACATTTCTGACATTGCCCAGTTGTCAATTTTCATCCGCGGAGTGGACTCCAACCTAAGCGTGACAGAGGAGTTTTTGGCTTTACGTCCTATGCATGGCACAACTACGGGGCATGATTTGTATGAAGAGGTGTCAAGATGTGTAAATGAGATGGAGCTGCCTTGGGAAAAACTCGTGGGTTTGACAACCGACGGAGCACCTGCGATGTGTGGACACAGGAGCGGACTGGTGGCGAAGATACGGGAAAAGATGCAAGAGGAAAACGCGACAGGTGAGCTGACAGCTTATCATTGTATCATACACCAGGAAGCGTTGTGCGGTAAAGCCTTGAAAATGGAGCATGTAATGAGCATCATCACGCGCACAGTTAACTTTATCAGAGCCAAAGGTTTGAATCACCGCCAGTTCAAGGCATTTCTGACGGAGTTAGAAACGGAGCATGGTGATTTGCCTTATCACACAGAGGTGCGATGGCTAAGCCAGGGAAAGGTGCTTCAAAGATGTTTCGAGCTTCGTGAGGAGATTTGTCTGTTCTTGGACAGCAAAGGGAAAGACACAACACAACTCCGAGACGAAATGTTTCTGTGTGAAATGGCTTTTCTGTGTGACATTACGAGTCATCTGAATGCAATAAACTTGCAGCTGCAGGGTCGGGATCGTGTCATCTCTGATATGTACAGTACAGTGAAGGCATTTAAAACCAAACTGACTCTGTGGGAGACGCAGATGCGGAAAGAAAATTTGAGCCACTTTCCCAGCTGCCAGACCATGAAAGAGAAGCTCTCTACCAGTGCGTTCCCGAGCACACAGTTGGCTGATAAAATAGGTATGCTTGCCGCTGACTTTCGACGCCGATTTGCTGACTTTGAAGCACAAAAAAGCAGGTTGGAACTGCTCGGTAACCCATTTGCTGTTGACGTGGAAAGCTCACCACCAAACCTCCAAATGGAGTTGATTGACCTCCAATGCAATGATGCACTGAGGGCAAAATATGCGGCAGTGGGTGCTGCGGAGTTCGCCCGTTTCCTCCCTGGCACAATGCCCCAGCTGCGCATCCAGGCTGCTCAAACGTTGTCTATGTTTGGCAGCACATACCTGTGTGAACAACTGTTTTCTTTGATGAACCTGAACAAAACATCACACAGAAGTCGACTTACTGCTGAACACCTCCACTCAATTCTGAGGATTTCTTCAGCTCAGAGCCTTACCCCGAACATTGATGAACTTGTGGAAAAGATGGGACACCACCAAGTATCACCCTCAACCTCAAACAAGTGAACATTACTGTGCAATCACATATTTAGAGTTTTTACTCAGTTCAAGTTTAAAAGTTAAAATGTAATATTTGTTTTCACTGCATGTTACTTCTCCTTAAACAAAGTGTTGTTTTTGATTAATAGATTTTTGCACTTTATTTTTTTGTATTTCAATCCAATTATATTTTAAAAATATTTCAGTTGAGTGGATGATAGAAAATTGCTATTATTGTTTTTTCTTTGAAGTAAATTTAGCCCACTTTTGCTAAAATAGAAAATATAGTCTACTGATGGTGCCTTGAATACCGGTTTCTTTCATTTAATGTTCATGTTATGGGGATATTTATATAAAGGAAATTTGTCTTTTGTGTCTGTTGAAAATTAAAGATTACTGACAGAGCCATAAGAAAATATTGCTTTATTTATCTGATCATATTGTAATATATTTGTTAGGTTTTCAGTAGGTTCAATTAGGTTCACTAGACTATATGCGTCATTTAAAAATTTTTCAATGAACATTCGAACAGTCCGGCCCTCGTCTTGTAGCTGATTTTTTTATTTGGCCCTCCGTCCATTTGACTTTGACACCCCTGATGTAAAGTATCACATCTCAGCCTCCTGTATCATGTGAAGTATCATAGCTCTGCTTCCTGTATTATATAAAGTATCATAGCTCTGCCTCCTGTATCATGTAAAGTATCATAGCTCTGCTTCCTGTATTATATAAAGTATCAAAGCTCTGCTTCCTGTATTATATAAAGTATCATAGCTCTGCTTCCTGTATCATGTAAAGTATCATAGCTCTGGTTCCTGTATTATATAAAGTATCATAGCTCTGCTTCCTGTATTATATAAAGTATCATAGCTCTGCTTCCTGTATTATATAAAGTATCATAGCTCTGCTTCCTGTATTATATAAAGTATCATAGCTCTGCTTCCTGTATTATATAAAGTATCATAGCTCTGCTTCCTGTATTATATAAAGTATCATAGCTCTGCTTCCTGTATTATATAAAGTATCATAGCTCTGCTTCCTGTATTATATAAAGTATCATAGCTGCTTCCTGTATTATATAAAGTATCATAGCTGCTTCCTGTATTATATAAAGTATCATAGCTACTTCCTGTATTATATAAAGTATCATAGCTCTGCTTCCTGTATTACATAAAGTATCATAGTTGCTTCCTGTATTATATAAAGTAGTCTGGATTTGGAGAAATTCAAGTGATACCATCCGTACCCTCATCATTGTATTGTCATCCTCCATCTCCACGTCCTTTGATGAAGGGAATCTGAAGCCGCTCTGCAGGCTTGAAGACATGTCTTTGATATAAAGTTTTGGAAAACTTATCTTCTATTCCCCCCTTGCCACACACACATTCTTCCTCTCTCTCTTTTCCTCCATATATTCTCTCTCTCTCCCTCCATATATTCTCTCTCTCTCCCTCCATATATTCTCAATTTTTTCCTCCATATATTCTCTTTTCTTCCTTATATTCTCTCTCTTTTCATCCATAATTCTTTCTCTGTCTCTCTTTTCCTCCATATATTCTCTCTTTCTTCCTCCATATATTCTCTCCCTCCCTCCATATATTTTCTCTCTCTCGTTCCTCCATATATTCTCTCCCTCTCTCTCTTTTTCTCCATATACACTCACTCTCTCTCTCTCTCTCTCTCTCTCCATATACTCTCTCTTTTGTCCTCCATATACTCTCTCTCTCTCTCTTTTCCTCCATATATACTCTCTCTCTCTTTTTCTCCATATATAGTCTCTCCCTCTCTCCCTTCCTCCCTCCAATTATCTGGGTACCTTTGCCTTACAACGGGGGCTACTGCTGCAGTGTCTTATGTAATAATGACTGTCCTGAATGAAACTAGCCCTGCTACTACAGTCATCAATGACACTCTCCCTCTCCCAGACTAGTATAGAGCAGTGTGCTATCATCATCATCATCATCACTCTAACTGTTTCTGTTTCACAACCTCACCGCTTGGTGAGGTTATCCATCAGTCTAGCCCTGTGCACGTATTCATTAAGTGTCTTAGAGTGCTGATCTAGGATCAGTTTATTCATTTAAATAAGAGGTTAATAAGATCACATGGACAGGGGGTACTTGATCCTAGATCAGCAATCCTATTCTGCAAAGGCTTTATGATTATGGGTCCAGACCAGGTATTTACATACTTGCTAGACCTTCTTCTTTAAAGGAAAAATACATGACTATATAGTGAGCATAGATAGTAAGGTC
The DNA here is from genome assembly GCF_057628025.1 of Oncorhynchus mykiss. Lineage (NCBI taxonomy): Eukaryota > Metazoa > Chordata > Actinopteri > Salmoniformes > Salmonidae > Oncorhynchus > Oncorhynchus mykiss. The sequence goes on along the minus strand of NC_143030.1, from coordinate 74,584,668 downwards.
AGGAGCTAACCGACTTGGGAATGTGTGTGTGTCCTAAAACGAACTGATCCACTATAGCAGCATGTTTTCCTTCCCTAGGCCTAGGCTTCCATTAGAACAAGCCTTTATCACACAGACCTAGGCTCCCACTAGAACAAGGCTTTATCACATAGGTCAAGGCAACCACTAGAACAAGGATTTATCACATAGGCCTAGGCTCCCACTAGAACAAGGATTTATCACATAGGCCTAGGCTCCCACTAGAACAAGGCTTTATCACATAGGCCTAGGCTCCCACTAGAACAAGGCTTTATCAAATAGGCCTAGGCTCCCACTAGAACAAGGCTTTATCACATAGGCCTAGGCTCCCACTAGAACAAGGCTTTATCAAATAGGCCTAGGCTCCCACTAGAACAAGGATTTATCACATAGGCCTAGGCTCCCACTAGAACAAGGATTTATCACATAGGCCTAGGCTCCCACTAGAACAAGGCTTTATCACATAGGCCTAGGCTCCCACTAGAACAAGGCTTTATCAAATAGGCCTAGGCTCCCACTAGAACAAGGCTTTATCACATAGGCCTAGGCTCCCACTAGAACAAGGCTTTATCACATAGTCCTAGGCTCCCACTAGAACAAGGATTTATCCCATAGGCCTAGGCTCCCACTAGAACAAGGCCTAATCACATAGGCCTAGGCTCCCACTAGAACAAGGCTTTATCACATAGGCCTAGGCTCCCACTAGAACAAGGCTTTATCACATAGGCCTAGGATCACAATAGAACAAGGCTTTATCAAATAGGCCTAGGCTCCCACTAGAACAAGGCTTTATCACATAGGCCTAGGCTCCCACTAGAACAAGGCTTTATCACATAGTCCTAGGCTCCCACTAGAACAAGGCTTTATCACATAGGCCTAGGATCCCACTAGAACAAGGCTCTATCACATAGGCCTAGGATCCCACTAGAACAAGGCTTTATCACATTATGTGTACAGACATGTCCAGATGGCAGCTTCAAAAGTAACTACCCAATATACACTAGCTTCCTCTATAAAAAAAATAACAACACATCCAACCATTCCATTTCCCTCTGAAACCACATCAGCCCCCACCACCATGACATCCATCAGCCCCCACCACCATGACATCCATCAGCCCCCACCACCATGACATCCATCAGCCCCCACCACCATGACACCCATCAGCTGCAACCACCATGACATCCATCAGCCCTAACTACCATGACATCCATCAGCCCCCACCACCATGACATCCATCAGCCCCCACCACCATGACATCCATCAGCCCCCACCACCATGACATCCATCCCCCCCCACCACCATGACATCCACATCCATCAGCCCCCACCACCATGACATCCATCAGCCCCCACCACCATGACACCCATCAGCTGCAACCACCATGACATCCATCAGCCCTCACCACCATGACATCCATCAGCCCCCACCACCATGACATCCATCAGCCCCCACCACCATGACATCCATCCACCCCCACCACCATGACATCCACATCCATCAGCCCCCACCACCATGACATCCATCAGCCCCCACCACCATGACATCCATCCGCCCCCACCACCATGACATCCATCAGCCCCCACCACCATGGCATCCATCAGCCCCCACCACCATGACATTCATCAGCCCCCACCACCATGACATCCATCCGCCCACACCACCATGACATCCATCAGCCCCCACCACCATGACATCCATCAGCCCCAGCCACCATGACATCCATCAGCCCCCACTACCATGACATCCATCCGCTGCAACCATCATGACATCCATCAGCCCCCACCACCATGACATCCATCAGCCCCCACCACCATGATATCCATCAGACTACCATGATATCCATGGTAGTCTGACATCCTACCATGACATCCATCAGCCCCCACCACCATGACATCCATCAGCCCCCACCACCATGACACCCATCAGCTGCAACCACCATGACATCCATCAGCCCTAACTACCATGACATCCATCAGCCCCCACCACCATGACATCCATCAGCCCTCACCACCATGACATCCATCAGCCCCCACCACCATGACATCCATCAGCCCCCACCACCATGACATCCATCCACCCCCACCACCATGACATCCACATCCATCAGCCCCCACCACCATGACATCCATGAGCCCCCACCACCATGACATCCATCCGCCCCCACCACCATGACATCCATCAGCCCCCACCACCATGGCATCCATCAGCCCCCACCACCATGACATTCATCAGCCCCCACCACCATGACATCCATCCGCCCACACCACCATGACATCCATCAGCCCCCACCACCATGACATCCATCAGCCCTAGCCACCATGACATCCATCAGCCCCCACTACCATGACATCCATCCGCCCCCACCACCATGACATCCATCAGCCCCCACCACCATGACATCCATCAGCCCCCACCACCATGACATCCATCAGCCCCCACCACCATGACATCCATCAGCCCCCACTACCATGACATCCATCAGCCCCCACCACCATGACATCCATCAGCCCCCACTACCATGACATCCATCAGCCCCCACCACCATGACATCCATCAGCCCCCACCACCATGACATCCATCAGCCCCCACTACCATGACATCCACATCCATCCGCCCCCACCACCATGACATCCATCAGCCCCCACTACCATGACATCCACATCCATCCGCCCCCACCACCATGACATCCATCAGCCCCCACTACCATGACATCCATCAGCCCCCACCACCATGACATCCATCCGCCCTCACTACCATGACATCCATCCGACCCCACCACCATGACATCCACATTCATCAGCCCCCACCACCATGACATCCATCAGCCCCCACCATCATGACATCCATTCGCCCCCACTACCATGACATCCATCAGCCCCCACCACCATGACATCCATCAGCCCCCACTACCATGACATCCACATCCATCCGCCCCCACCACCATGACATCCACATCCATCAGCCCCCACCACCATGACATCCATGAGCCCCCACCACCATGACATCCATCCGCCCCCACCACCATGACATCCATCAGCCCCCACCACCATGGCATCCATCAGCCCCCACCACCATGACATTCATCAGCCCCCACCACCATGACATCCATCCGCCCACACCACCATGACATCCATCAGCCCCCACCACCATGACATCCATCAGCCCTAGCCACCATGACATCCATCAGCCCCCACTACCATGACATCCATCCGCCCCCACCACCATGACATCCATCAGCCCCCACCACCATGACATCCATCAGCCCCCACCACCATGACATCCATCAGCCCCCACCACCATGACATCCATTCGCCCCCACTACCATGACATCCATCAGCCCCCACCACCATGACATCCATCAGCCCCACCACCATGACATCCATCAGCCCCCACTACCATGACATCCACATCCATCCGCCCCCACCACCATGACATCCATCCTCCCCCACCACCATGACATCCATCAGCCCCCACCACCATGACATCCATCCGCCCTCACTACCATGACATCCATCCGACCCCACCACCATGACATCCACATTCATCAGCCCCCACCACCATGACATCCATCAGCCCCCACCATCATGACATCCATTCGCCCCCACTACCATGACATCCATCAGCCCCCACCACCATGACATCCATCAGCCCCCACTACCATGACATCCACATCCATCCGCCCCCACCACCATGACATCCATCCGCCCCCACCACCATGACATCCATCAGCCCCCACCACCATGACATCCATCCGCCCCCACCACCATGACATCCATCAGCCCCCACTACCATGACATCCACATCCATCCGCCCCCACCACCATGACATCCATCCGCCCCCACCACCATGACATCCATCATCCCCCACCACCATGACATCCATCAGCCCCCACCACCATGACATCCATCAGCCCCCACCACCATGACATCCATCAGCCCCCACTACCATGACATCCATCAGCCCCCACCACCATGACATCCATCAGCCCCCACCACCATGACATCCATCAGCCCCGATTACCATGACATCCACATCCATCCGCCCCCACCACCATGACATCCATCCGCCCCCACCACCATGACATCCATCAGCCCCCACTACCATGACATCCATCAGCCCCCATCACCATGACATCCATCAGCCCCCACCACCATGACATCCATCAGCCCCCACCACCATGACATCCATCCGCCCTCACTACCATGACATCCATCCGACCCCACCACCATGACATCCACATCCATCAGCCCCCACCACCATGACATCCATCAGCCCCCACCACCATGACATCCATTCGCCCCCACTACCATGACATCCATCAGCCCCCACCATAATGACATCCATCAGCCCCCACCACCATGACATCCATCAGCCCCCACCACCATGACATCCATCCGCCCCCACCACCATGACATCCATCATCCCCCACCACCATGACATCCATCAGCCCCCACCACCATGACATCCATCAGCCCCCACCACCATGACATCCATCAGCCCCCACTACCATGACATCCATCAGCCCCCACCACCATGACATCCATCAGCCCCCACCACCATGACATCCATCAGCCCCGATTACCATGACATCCACATCCATCCGCCCCCACCACCATGACATCCATCCGCCCCCACCACCATGACATCCATCAGCCCCCACTACCATGACATCCATCAGCCCCCATCACCATGACATCCATCAGCCCCCACCACCATGACATCCATCAGCCCCCACCACCATGACATCCATCCGCCCTCACTACCATGACATCCATCCGACCCCACCACCATGACATCCACATCCATCAGCCCCCACCACCATGACATCCATCAGCCCCCACCACCATGACATCCATTCGCCCCCACTACCATGACATCCATCAGCCCCCACCATAATGACATCCATCAGCCCCCACCACCATGACATCCATCAGCCCCCACTACCATGACATCCACATCCATCAGCCCCCACCACCATGACATCCATCAGCCCCCACCACCATGACATCCATTCGCCCCCACTACCATGACATCCATTCGCCCCCACCACCATGACATCCATCAGCCCCCACTACCATGACATCCATCAGCCCCCACTACCATGACATCCATCAGCCCCCACCACCATGACATCCACATCCATCCGCCCCCACCACCATGACATCCATCCGCCCCCACCACCATGACATCCATCAGCCCCCACTACCATGACATCCATCAGCCCCCATCACCATGACATCCATCCGCCCCCACCACCATGACATCCATCAGCCCCCACCACCATCACATCCATCCGCCCTCACTACCATGACATCCATTCGCCCCCACCACCATGATATCCACATCCATAAGCCCCCACCACCATGACATCCATCAGCCCCCACCACCATGACATCCATCCGCCCCCACCACCATCACATCCATCCGCCCTCACTACCATGACATCCATTCGCCCCCACCACCATGATATCCACATCCATAAGCCCCCACCACCATGACATCCATCAGCCCCCACCAGCATGACATCCATCCGCCCCCACTACCATGACATCCACATCCATCCGCCCCCACCACCATGACATCCATCCGCCCCCACCACCATGACATCCATCAGCCCCCACTACCATGACATCCATCCGCCCCCACTACCATGACATCCACATCCATCCGCCCCCACCAACATGACATCCATCAGCCCCCACCACCATGACATCCATCCGCCCTCACTACCATGACATCCATCCGACCCCACCACCATGACATCCACATCCATCAGCCCCCACCACCATGACATCCATCAGCCCCCACCACCATGACATCCATTCGCCCCCACTACCATGACATCCATCAGCCCCCACCATAATGACATCCATCAGCCCCCACCACCATGACATCCATCAGCCCCCACTACCATGACATCCACATCCATCAGCCCCCACCACCATGACATCCATCAGCCCCCACCACCATGACATCCATTCGCCCCCACTACCATGACATCCATTCGCCCCCACCACCATGACATCCATCAGCCCCCACTACCATGACATCCATCAGCCCCCACTACCATGACATCCATCAGCCCCCACCACCATGACATCCACATCCATCCGCCCCCACCACCATGACATCCATCCGCCCCCACCACCATGACATCCATCAGCCCCCACTACCATGACATCCATCAGCCCCCATCACCATGACATCCATCCGCCCCCACCACCATGACATCCATCAGCCCCCACCACCATCACATCCATCCGCCCTCACTACCATGACATCCATTCGCCCCCACCACCATGATATCCACATCCATAAGCCCCCACCACCATGACATCCATCAGCCCCCACCACCATGACATCCATCCGCCCCCACCACCATCACATCCATCCGCCCTCACTACCATGACATCCATTCGCCCCCACCACCATGATATCCACATCCATAAGCCCCCACCACCATGACATCCATCAGCCCCCACCAGCATGACATCCATCCGCCCCCACTACCATGACATCCACATCCATCCGCCCCCACCACCATGACATCCATCCGCCCCCACCACCATGACATCCATCAGCCCCCACTACCATGACATCCATCCGCCCCCACTACCATGACATCCACATCCATCCGCCCCCACCAACATGACATCCATCCGACCCCACTACCATGACATCCATCAGCCCCCACCAGCATGACATCCATCAGCCCCCACTACCATGACATCCATCCGCCCCCACTACCATGACATCCACATCCATCCACCCCCACCACCATGACATCCATCAGCCCCCACTACCATGACATCCATCCGCCCCCACCACCGTGACATCCATCAGCCCCCACTACCATGACATCCATCCGCCCCCACCACCATGACATCCATCAGCCCCCACTACCATGACATCAATCCGCCCCCGCCACCATGACATCCATCAGCCCCCACTACCATGACATCCATCAGCCCCCACCACCATGACATCCATCCGCCCCCACCACCATGACATCCATCAGCCCCCACTACCATGACATCCATCAGCCCCCATCACCATGACATCCATCCGCCCCCACCACCATGACATCCATCAGCCCCCACCACCATCACATCCATCCGCCCTCACTACCATGACATCCATTCGCCCCCACCACCATGATATCCACATCCATAAGCCCCCACCACCATGACATCCATCAGCCCCCACCAGCATGACATCCATCCGCCCCCACTACCATGACATCCATCATCCCCCACCACCATGACATCCATCAGCCCCCACCACCATGACATCCATCAGCCCCCACTACCATGACATCCATCAGCCCCCACCACCATGACATCCATCAGCCCCCACTACCATGACATCCATCAGCCCCCACTACCATGACATCCATCAGCCCCCACTACCATGACATCCATCAGCCCCCACCACCATGACATCCACATCCATCCGCCCCCACCACCATGACATCCATCCGCCCCCACCACCATGACATCCATCAGCCCCCACTACCATGACATCCATCAGCCCCCATCACCATGACATCCATCCGCCCCCACCACCATGACATCCATCAGCCCCCACCACCATGACATCCATCCGCCCTCACTACCATGACATCCATTCGCCCCCACCACCATGATATCCACATCCATAAGCCCCCACCACCATGACATCCATCAGCCCCCACCACCATGACATCCATCCGCCCCCACTACCATGACATCCATCAGCCCCCACTACCATGACATCCATCAGCCCCCACCACCATGACATCCATCCGCCCCCACCACCATGACATCCATCAGCCCCCACTACCATGACATCCATCAGCCCCCACCACCATGACATCCATCCGCCCCCACCACCATGACATCCATCAGCCCCCACCACCATGACATCCATCAGCCCCCACCACCATGACATCCATCAGCCCCCACCACCATGACATCCATCAGCCCCCACCATCCACATCCATCAGACCCCACCACCATGACATCCATTAGCCCCCACCATGACATCCATCAGCCCCCACTACCATGACATCCATCCGCCCCCACCACCATGACATCCATCCGCCTCCACCACCATGACATCCATCAGCCCCCACCACCATGACATCCATCCGCCCCCACCAACATGACATCCATCAGCCCCCACCACCATGACATCCATCAGCCAGCACCACCATGACATCCATCAGCCCCCACCATCCACATCCATCAGACCCCACCACCATGACATCCATCAGCCCCCACCATGACATCCATCAGCCCCCACCACCATGACATCCATCCGCCTCCACCACCATGACATCCATCAGCCCCCACCACCATGACATCCATCCGCCCCCACCACCATGAAATCCATCAGCCCCCACTACCATGACATCCACATCCATCCGCCCCCACCACCATGACATCCATCCGCCCCCACCACCATGACATCCATCCGCCCCCACCACCATGACATCCATCAGCCCCCACCACCATGACATCCATCAGCCCCCACCACCATGACATCCATCCGCCCCACCACCATGACATCCACATCCATCAGCCCCCACCACCATGACATTCATCAGCCCCCACCACCATGACATCCATCCGACCCTACCACCATGACATCCATCAGCCCCCACCCCCATGGCATCCATCAGCCCCCACCACCATGACATCCATCAGCCCCCACCACCATGACATCCATCCGCCCCCACCACCATGACATCCATCAGCCCCCACCACCATGACATCCATCAGCCCCCACTACCATGACATCCATCCGCCCCCACCACCATGACATCCATCAGCCCCCACCACCATGACATCCATCAGCCCCCACCACCATGACATCCATCAGCCCCCACCACCATGACATCCATCATCGCCCACCACCATGACATCCATCAGCCCCCACCACCATGACATCCATCAGCCCCCACTACCATGACATCCATCAGCCCCCACCACCATGACATCCATCAGCCCCCACTACCATGACATCCATCAGCCCCCACTACCATGACATCCATCAGCCCCCACCACCATGACATCCACATCCATCCGCCCCCACCACCATGACATCCATCCGCCCCCACCACCATGACATCCATCAGCCCCCACTACCATGACATCCATCAGCCCCCATCACCATGACATCCATCCGCCCCCACCACCATGACATCCATCAGCCCCCACCACCATGACATCCATCCGCCCTCACTACCATGACATCCATTCGCCCCCACCACCATGATATCCACATCCATAAGCCCCCACCACCATGACATCCATCAGCCCCCACCACCATGACATCCATCCGCCCCCACTACCATGACATCCATCAGCCCCCACTACCATGACATCCATCAGCCCCCACCACCATGACATCCATCCGCCCCCACCACCATGACATCCATCAGCCCCCACTACCATGACATCCATCAGCCCCCACCACCATGACATCCATCCGCCCCCACCACCATGACATCCATCAGCCCCCACCACCATGACATCCATCAGCCCCCACCACCATGACATCCATCAGCCCCCACCACCATGACATCCATCAGCCCCCACCATCCACATCCATCAGACCCCACCACCATGACATCCATCAGCCCCCACCATGACATCCATCAGCCCCCACTACCATGACATCCATCCGCCCCCACCACCATGACATCCATCCGCCTCCACCACCATGACATCCATCAGCCCCCACCACCATGACATCCATCCGCCCCCACCACCATGACATCCATCAGCCCCCACTACCATGACATCCACATCCATCCGCCCCCACCACCATGACATCCATCCGCCCCCACCACCATGACATCCATCAGCCCCCACCACCATGACATCCATCAGCCCCCACCACCATGACATCCATCAGCCCCCACCACCATGACATCCATCCGCCCCACCACCATGACATCCACATCCATCAGCCCCCACCACCATGACATCCATCAGCCCCCACCACCATGACATCCATCCGACCCTACCACCATGACATCCATCAGCCCCCACCCCCATGGCATCCATCAGCCCCCACCACCATGACATCCATCAGCCCCCACCACCATGACATCCATCAGCCCCCACTACCATGACATCCACATCCATCAGCCCCCAACACCATGACATCCATCAGCCCCCACCACCATGACATCCATTCGCCCCCACTACCATGACATCCATCAGCCCCCACCACCATGACATCCATCAGCCCCCACTACCATGACATCCATCAGCCCCCACTACCATGACATCCATCAGCCCCCACCACCATGACATCCACATCCATCCGCCCCCACCACCATGACATCCATCCGCCCCCACCACCATGACATCCATCAGCCCCCACTACCATGACATCCATCAGCCCCCATCACCATGACATCCATCCGCCCCCACCACCATGACATCCATCAGCCCCCACCACCATCACATCCATCCGCCCTCACTACCATGACATCCATTCGCCCCCACCACCATGATATCCACATCCATAAGCCCCCACCACCATGACATCCATCAGCCCCCATCACCATGACATCCATCCGCCCCCACCACCATGACATCCATCAGCCCCCACCACCATGACATCCATCCGCCCTCACTACCATGACATCCATTCGCCCCCACCACCATGATATCCACATCCATAAGCCCCCACCACCATGACATCCATCAGCCCCCACCACCATGACATCCATCCGCCCCCACTACCATGACATCCATCAGCCCCCACCAGCATGACATCCATCAGCCCCCACTACCATGACATCCACATCCATCCGCCCCCACCACCATGACATCCATCAGCCCCCACTACCATGACATCCATCCGCCCCCACTACCATGACATCCACATCCATCCGCCCCCACCAGCATGACATCCATCCGCCCCCACTACCATGACATCCATCAGCCCCCACCAGCATGACATCCATCAGCCCCCACTACCATGACATCCATCCGCCCCCACTACCATGACATCCACATCCATCCGCCCCCACCACCATGACATCCATCAGCCCCCACTACCATGACATCCATCCGCCCCCACCACCGTGACATCCATCAGCCCCCACTACCATGACATCCATCCGCCCCCACCACCATGACATCCATCAGCCCCCACTACCATGACATCCATCCGCCCCCGCCACCATGACATCCATCAGCCCCCACTACCATGACATCCATCAGCCCCCACCACCATGACATCCATCCGCCCCCACCACCATGACATCCATCCGCCCCCACCACCATGACATCCATCAGCCCCCACCACCATGACATCCATCAGCCCCCACCACCATGACATCCATCAGCCCCCACCACCATGACATCCATCCGCCCCCACCACCATGACATCCATCAGGACAATAGAAGATGACATAAAGCAGATAGACTGAGTTTAGCCAGATTGGTCTGGTATCTACTTGTCAGTGGAGATGGATGGGGACGTGAGGACTGTAAATAGGTTACACTGATTACCATCCCAAGTCTCTGTGGCCTAGACCACTGCTGGGAGGGAGGCAGAGACTGTCAGAGATGACAGAAAACAGACCCAGGAAATGTTCTCAGCAGCAGGAGAGCGTCACCGCTGGGTAAAGACGTCTCATCCAGACTTGATTTGTGATTGTAATATGGGTTGAAATGAGACAGAATATGGGGGAAATGAGACGGAAATGTTTAGGATGTGGGGGGAAATTTTATGTGTAACGTGATTATGTTGATTGATAAGTTAAATATTGTACACAATAGACTACAAACACACAAACCCTATTGGAGTCACTTTTCCGTCAGCTAACAATGTCACTATACTGACGTTACCTTGACGTCCATGACTCTAGGAACAAACAGCCTCAAGTATTAAACAACTCTAGATAGTCCTTTTCTAGCAAGACAATGGAAGTCAGAACAACTAGACTAGAGAATAGAGAACGTTTTCCTCTAGAGAACATTTTCTTCTAAGACAGGCTGAAAATCTGTTCTCTTGTACATCAAATCTTAAATGATTTAAAAGAAGAACTGTTGCGAGGGACCCGTACGGAGGTTCCACGGACGCAAAAACACAAATGTTCTGTATCTAATCTTTCTGTATGTAAAACACCCACATAAACCCACTCACAACTGCATTTCACACAGAGATCCCGCTAGACAACCAAACTACTATCCCCATGTCAACACACATGCACCCTGCCTGTCTGTCTGTCTCACACAGATTTAGTTCTGTACAGTGTCCGGTTAGAAGTTGCCGTCGACACAGATCTAGGATCAACTTATCGCCCCCATATCCTATTGTTAACCATTATTCAGGGACATGAACAACCAACCTTAGGTTAGTGTATTATAGAACCCATTCCATTATCCTCCTACCTTTCACTCGCAGGTAGAAGAGGAGTGTTAACAGCATCCCTCCTTTATCTGGCGGCAGCAGAGTCACCCGCTCCCTCTGTTTACAGTCATGTAAACAGAGGGCTCTCATGATAGCATTCTCTCTTCCCTCCTTACCTTCTATTCCTCCTCCCTCATCCCCACTCCCTCCCTCATCCCCCCTCCCTCCTTCCCACTCTATCCCTCATCCCCACTCCCTCCCTCATCCCCACTCCCTCCCTCCTTCCCCACTCCCTCGAGGCTGCTACTCAGCTGCAGTCTCGTCTCTCTCTTTCTCCCTCCGCCTGTCCCTCCTTCCCTCCCTCCCTCCCCCCACACACACACACAGCACCAGCTTCCTCCTCCGCACTCCAGGCATGCCCAATAGTAGCCCAGTACTTCCCTACTACCTAGTCTTTGGATATGATGTCTAAAATGTAACACTGTATATAACAGTCCTAATGAGCAGCTCTCATTCCCCTTGGATTTAGCCAGCTGTTTTATTTAAGCTAATCGGTACATAACTGACAATATCAAATGGGGCTTTCCATAGAGGAGCCACCACAGTGATACAGTCTAGAGGTCTTTCCATTCCCAAATGTATCCATGGCTTTCCCACTCAACCCGATATGCATAAATATATTTTCAAACAAATGAATAAAGAGAGAGAGAGAAAGAAACCTCCTACTAGGAGCTGCCATCGCAATCAATAAATGAATGATATATATTCAAAAACAAAAATAGAACTCGCAACATGCAACAATTTCAAAGATTTTACTGAGTTACAGTTTACATAAGGAAATCAGTCAATTGAATTACATTCATTAGGTCCTACTCTATGGATTTCACATGACTGGGTATACAGATACACATCTGTTGGTCACAGATGCAATTTTTAAAAAGTAGGGGTGTGGATCAGAAAACCAGTCAGTATCTGGTGTGACCACTATCTGCCTCATGCAGTGCGACACTTCTCCTTTGCATAGAGTTGATCAGGCTGTGGAATGTTGTCCAACTCCTCTTCAATGGCTGTGCGAAGTCGCTGTATATTGTCGGGAACGGGAACACGTAGATCCAGAGCATTCCAAACATGCTCAATGTGTGACATGTCTGCTGAGTATGTAGGCCATGGAATAACTGGGACATTTTCAGCTTCCAACAATTGTGTACAAATCCTTGCGACATGGGGCTGTGCATTATTATGTTGAAACAGTGATGGCGGTGGATGAAAGGCTCTTTCAATGGGCCTCAGGATCTCTGCATTCAAATTGCCATGGATAAAATTAAAATGTGTTCATTGTCTGTAACTTATGCCTGACCACACCATAACCCAACTGCCACCATGGGGCACTCTGTTCACAACGTTAACATCAGCAAACCCGCACAACGCCACACTGTCTGCCATCTGTCCGGGACAGTTGAAACCGGGATTCATCTGTGAAGAGCACACTTAGCCACTGGCACTTTTCAAGGAAGTCAGGAACCAATATACATAGTCAGTTAGGAAAGCAAAGGCTAGCTTTTTCAAACAGAAATTTGCATCCTGTAGCACTGATTCCAAAAAGTTTTGGGACACTGTAAAAACTGTCAACACCAATAAATGGACAATAATCGTCTGGCCATGTTTCCACCTGGCTACCCCTACTCCGGCCAACAGCTCTGCATCCCCCACAGAAACTTGCCCAAGCCCCACACCCACTTCTCCTTCACCCAAACCCAGACAGCTGACGTTCGGAAAGAGCTGCAAAATCGGGATCCATACAAATCAGCTGGGCTAGAAAATCTGGACCCTCTCTTTCCAAAATTATCCACCAAAATTGTTGCAATCCCTATTACTAGCCTGTTCAACCTCTCTTTTGTATCATCTGAGATCCCAAAAATTGGAAAGCTGCCGTGGTCATCCCCCTCTTCAAAGGGGGAGACACTCTAGACCCAAACTGCTATAGACATATATCCATCCTGCCCTGCCTTTCTAAAATCTTCGAAAGCCAAGTTAACAAACAGATCACCGACCATTTTGAATCCCACCGTACCTTCTCCACTATGCAATCTGGTTTCCAAGCTGGTCATGGGTGCACCTCAGCCACGCTCAATGTCCTAAATGATATCATAACCGCCATCAATAAAAGACAGTACTGTGCAGCCGTCTTCATCAACCTGGCCATGGCTTTCGACTCTGTCAATCACCACATTCTTATCGGCAGACTCAATAGCCTTGGTTTCTCAAATGACTGCCTCGCCTGGTTCACCAACTACTTCTCTGATACAGTTCGGTGCGTCAAATTGGAGGACCTGTTGTCCCGGACCTCTGGCAGTCTCTATGTGGGTACCACAGGGTTCAATTCTCGGGCCGACTCTTTTCTCTGTATATATCAATGATGTTGCTCTTGCTGCTGGTGATTCTCTGATCCACCCCTATGCAGACGACACCATTCCGTAAACATCTGGCCCTTCTTTGGACACTGTGTTAACAAACCTCCAGACAAGCTTCAATGCCATACAACACTCCTTCCGTGGCCTCTAACTGCTTTTAAATGCTAGTACAACTAAATGCATGCTCTTCAACCGATTGCTTCCCGCACCTGCCCGCCCCACTAGCATCACTACTCTGGATGGACAACTACAAATACCTACTGTAGGTATCTGGTTAGACTGTAAACTCTCCTTCCAGGCTCACATCAAGCATCTCCAATCCAAAATAAAATCTAGAATCGGCTTCCTATTTCGCAACAAAGCATCCTTCACGCATACCCTCATAAAACTGACTATCCTACCAATCTTTGACTTTGGCGATATCATTTACAAAATAGCCTCCAACACTCTACTCAGCAAATTGGATGTAGTCTATCACAGTGCCATCCGTTTTGTCACCAAAGCCCCATATACTACCCACCATTGCGACCTGTATGCTCTCGTTGGCTGGCCCTTGCCACATATTCGTCGCCAAACCCACTGGCTCCAGGTCATCTATAAGTCTATGCTAGGTAAAGCCCCGCCTTTGCTCACTGGTCACCATAGCAGCACCCACCCGTAGCACGTGCTCCAGCAGGTATATTTCACGGGTGATCCCCAAAGCCAACAGCTCATTTGGCCGCCGTTCCTTCCAGTTCTCTGCTGCCAATGACTGGGACGAATTGCAAAAATCACTGAAGCTGGAGACTTATATCTCCCTCTCTAACTTTAAGCATCAGCTGTCAGAGCAGCATACCAAACACCGTACCTGTACACAGCCCATCTGTAAATAGAACACCCAACTACCTCATCCCCATACTGTTATTTATTGTTTTGCTCTTTTGCACACAGTATCTCTACTTGCACATCATGATCTTCACATCTATCACTCGTGTTAATGCTAAATTGTAATTATTTCACCTCTATGACCTATTTATTGCCTTACCTCCCTAATCTTACTAAATTTGCACACAGTATCTCTACTTGCACATCATGATCTTCACATCTATCACTCGTGTTAATGCTAAATTGTAATTATTTCACCTCTATGACCTATTTATTGCCTTACCTCCCTAATCTTACTACATTTGCACACACTGTACATATACTTTTTTTTATTGTGTTATTGACTGTACGTATGTTTATTCCATGTGTAACTCTGTGTTGTTGTTTTAGTCACACTGCTTTGCTTTATCTTGGCCAGGTCACAGTTGTAAATGAGAACTTGTTCTCGACTGGTTACCTGGTTAAATAAAGGTGAAATTAAAATTTAAAAAAATGATAACACAATAATGATAATAATGATATACAATTATTATAATGATGATAAAACAAATGATAACTAATATGAAAATAAATACAAAATACATCAAAGCGGAATAGTGAGATGCACACAGTCCATTTGACCACGCCAACGGTCCCCTCATCTTTGTCCACTACATAAACTTGTCCCCGAGGACGTTCCCCTTCGTCGGCTTCTTTTCACTACACTCTTTCTCCTCTATCGTTCCTTTTTCTTCAATGAAAAGGGCCTCCATCTTTGCAAAAAAACATGGTCTAGGTCAAGGACCCAATACACACAAGGTACACAATGCACATTAATAGAGGACAGGTCCAATTGGGTCGAGTCGCTTTATCAATTTTAATTGCATGTTAAATTCAGGCTGTAAAACAACAAAATGTGGAATAAGTCAAGTAGAGTATGAATACTCTCTGAAAGCACTGTATATCAGACCTGACCTAGATCCGAGACAAGAGTCAGAATTTAGAACCCTGAGCAGGGGTCTTTTCGGAGCTCGGAAATTCAGGTCTGTTGGACACGTGAAGACCTCTATCACCAGGGTGAAGTTACCCAACTCAACCACACGATGGCAGAACTAGCTGTGGGTTTGACACCATCACCATCATTTGCACTGAATACATTTCCACCCAAATATAAACATCAATGTCTATTTTTAGATTAGGTGCTGAGCTTCTGAGGCTCGGAGCAGAGTGGAGGAGGCGGAGGTGCCTTATGGTGTCAATGACCTGCGGGGTGGTAGTTTTGTTCTGGACTGCTAATACCTGTGGGTGTGTACTGCTAATAGCTATATACTTACTGTACACTCTCACATATTGTTATGTATAAGAAAGGATTAAAACAAGCATAACATAAACACACACACAGAGTTGCTAAAAGTTCACGCCGAAGATCAGCAGCTAATGAAACACCATAAATTCAGCTTTTGGCACCATAAACCCATGCTTCTGGATGGATACTTGCTGCTACATTCTGACTGATCTAACTCCCAGGCAAGTCTTACTGAGATTTCCCTCCAACAGTGAACCTGCTAATGTTGCAACACTGGGGAGGTTGTGCAAGCATTTCCCACATTCCTTCACAGTGAGAGTATAGCGTCTCCCTGGACACAAGCTTTATTAGAGCAGGACAGAGGCGGATTGGAACCACAAATCTGCATTTCTAACATCCCACCATTGGTTTTTCCATCAAGGCCCCCACACCGGCCCATTGGTTTTTCCATCAAGGCCCCCACACCGGCCCATTGGTTTTCCCATCAAGGCCCCCACACCGGCCCATTGGTTTTTCCATCAAGGCCCCCACACCGGCCCATTGGTTTTTCCATCAAGGCCACCACACCGGCCCATTGGTTTTTCCATCAAGGCCCCCACACCGGCCCATTGGTTTTTCCATCAAGGCCACCACACCGGCCCATTGGTTTTTCCATCAAGGCCACCACACCGGCCCATTGGTTTTTCCATCAAGGCCCCCACACCGGCCCATTGGTTTTTCCATCAAGGCCACCACACCGGCCCATTGGTTTTTCCATCAAGGCCCCCACACCGGCCCATTGGTTTTTCCATCAAGGCCACCACACCGGCCCATTGGTTTTTCCATCAAGGCCCCCACACCGGCCCATTGGTTTTTCCATC
Organism: Oncorhynchus mykiss; assembly: GCF_057628025.1. NCBI lineage: Eukaryota > Metazoa > Chordata > Actinopteri > Salmoniformes > Salmonidae > Oncorhynchus > Oncorhynchus mykiss. Next base: position 74,566,870 of record NC_143030.1, on the reverse strand, counting down.
AAGGCCATCCCACCGGCCCATTGGTTTTTCCATCAAGGCCACCACACCGGCCCATTGGTTTTTCCATCAAGGCCCCCACACCGGCCCATTGGTTTTTCCATCAAGGCCACCACACCGGCCCATTGGTTTTTCCATCAAGGCCCCCACACCGGCCCATTGGTTTTTCCATCAAGGCCACGACACCGGCCCATTGGTTTTTCCATCAAGGCCCCCACACCGGCCCATTGGTTTTTCCATCAAGGCCATCCCACCGGCCCATTGGTTTTTCCATCAAGGCCATCCCACCGGCCCATTGGTTTTTCCATCAAGGCCCCCACACCGGCCCATTGGTTTTTCCTTGAGGCCCCATACTAGCCAAACAATGGTCCTTCTGTAGAAAAACAACAATTCAGACAGGCCAACTGGGCAGAAGATCGACCAGCCCATCTGGCATTTGCCTGACCTGCCTTATGGCCAGTTTGTCTCTTGAGCAGGGCTAAGGCTGGTCACTTCATCAGCCAGCCTACTGCTGAAGGAGACCTAATTACCACAGCACTATATACCTCATTACCATAGTCCTATATACCTCATTACCACAGCCCTATATACCTCATTACCACAGCCCTATAGCCCTCATTACCACACCTATAGCCCTCATTACCACAGTACTATATACCTCATTACCAAAGTCCTATAGACCTCATTACCACAGCCCTATAGTGCTCATTACCACAGCCCTATAGACATCATTACCACAGCCCTATAGTGCTCTTTACCACAGCCATATAGACCTCATTACCACAGCCCTATAGCCCTCATTACCACAGCCCTATAGTGCTCATTTACCACAGCCATATAGACCTCATTACCACAGCCCTATAGCCCTCATTACCACAGCCATATAGACCTCATTACCACAGCCATATAGACCTCATTAAACAGTCCAATACTAATATAAATCTGAATCTTCCCTTGACACCTTTATTTATTATTATTTAGGGAAGTAAAGCTAATCCTAGATCTGCACCTAAGAAGTTAAGAACAGATTTGCAGTTAAAGACGCACTCCTGTTATGATATAGGCAAAACAAATCTAAATATATATTTTTTACCAAATATTGCGATTTCACTCACAATATAGATCAGAACACTTGGGTGAACTGTTGGAATCCTAGAAATCGTATGATTTATATTAAGAAGCAAAGTGGAGAGCAGCATCGTTCTTGTTTGGAACAACCTGCTGACTGCATTTGACCTAACAGAACAGCATGCAAACTTCTAGTAAATCTAGCAGCGGGGAGGAGGAACTGTACTGCTTGAGTTACAGGGGGCGGAGCTGTGTGTGTGGAGACGTAGCCTAGCTAGCGCTATAGCCCCGTAGCTTTACGCTCATCCGCCCACTGGAGACGTAGCCTAGCTAGCGTTATAGCCCCGTAGCTTTACGATCATCCGCCCACTGGAGACGTAGCCTAGCTAGCGTTATAGCCCCGTAGCTTTACGATCACCCGCCCACTGGAGACGTAGCCTATCTAGCGCTATAGCCCCGTAGCTTTACGATCACCCGCCCACTGGAGACGTAGCCTAGCTAGCGCTATAGCCCCGTAGCTTTACGATCACCCGCCCACTGGAGACATAGCCTAGCTAGCGCTATAGCCCCGTAGCTTTACGATCACCCGCCCACTGGAGACGTAGCCTAGCTAGCGCTATAGCCCCTTAGCTTTACGATCACCCGCCCACTGGAGACGTAGCCTAGCTAGCGCTATAGCCCCGTAGCTTTACGATCACCCGCCCACTGGAGACGTAGCCTAGCTAGCGCTATAGCCCCGTAGCTTTACGATCACCCGCCCACTGGAGACGTAGCCTAGCTAGCGCTATATCCCTGTAGCTTTACGATCACCCGCCCACTGGAGACGTAGCCTAGCTAGCACTATAGCCCCGTAGCTTTATGATCACCCGCCCACTGGAGACGTAGCCTAGCTAGCGCTATAGCCCCGTAGCTTTACGATCACCCGCCCACTGGAGATGCAGCCTAGCTAGTGCTATAGCCCCATTGTTGCTATTGAGCGTGAACCAACTAAGTAGTTTGTCCAGTGGGAGCATTAACCAGGGGGCGAGAAAGGCCTTTGTGGATTAGCTGCGCTGAACAGATGTGCCTCGGGGGCGAACGCCATTCACCAGGGGTCCAACATGAGAGAGAAACACACAATGTAGCAAACAACCTGGCGTGAACCGCTCCAAATCCTGTCCCATCAGCCCCGGATAGGGGGTTAGCCCAGGCCTCATCCACAACATATGGGTCAGATACATAATTGAAGACATAAAATGATACTAAGGATAGTGGTGTGTGAAGTGAACTGCAGTCAAGCCAGATAAGGCTTTGAGGGGCTGAGACTAAAGGAGGGCATGTGATAGGTTGTTAGGCTGTGGGGGGTTTTCTGGGGCATGGTCGTTCCACTCTCAGTTCTATTCAGATTAGTGATCCCCTAGGCACCACCAGTCCTGAAGTCTTGCAAGCGTCCTGACAGTTTGCGACATGGCCTGAGCTATTTTTGTACCTATCGGTTTTCTGTGTGTGTGCTCGCTCGTGCGTGCGTGCCTCTCTCTCTCTCTCTCTCTCTCTCTCTCTTTCTCCTCATCTCCCCTCTCTCCTCATCTCCCCCTCTCTCTCCTCATCTCCCCCTCTCTCTCCTCATCACCCCCTCTCTTTCCCTGTCCCATCTATATCTCACTTTTAGTTGTTGCATCAGCCAATCGATAGACAACAAGCCTCCATAATCTCTGCATCCGAGGCTTCTGCTGCAGGACACTGCTGAGATGTGAGGGTGAGGAGAGAGAGGAGGCTTATAGATGAAGCTGAATCCATAAGTCCCGCAATGACAGAACACAGCAGGGCATCTCTCTCACTCTCCACCTGACCTCCGCTTGGCTGGGTCCTATTCATTAGGATTGTAGAAAAACATTTAGCAAACGAAAACAAGTAGTCCTTCCCTGTTTGAGTTTGTTTTCTTCCATTTCGTGCCTAATGAATGCAACCCTGGTTGGTCCCCCATTAAGACCAAAGGAGGAATCTGGTCATTCCTGTTATATCTTATGGAGAGTGACGACAGCGTATTGAAACGGGACGATGACCCAATCGATAGATTCAAGCTTCGGGATGCGTAGGACTGCTGTTGCTGTATCCGTTATCCAGTTAGACTCTTCGATCAAACAAATCCGGGAAGATCATTGATCATGATGTAAAAGGTGTCATCTTTCCACGTCAAACTGACTGCAACTGACAATAGTACAGTAGCTCACTGTATACTCTTTGAACTTAAAAGGGTTCTTTGGCTGTCCCCATTGGAGAACCCTTTGAATAACCCTTTTTGGTTCTAGGTAGAACCCTTTTGGGTTCCACGTAGAACCCTTTCCACAGAGGGTTCTACCTGGAACCAAAAAGGGTTCTCCTATGGGAACAGCTGAAGAACCCCTTTGGAACCCTTTTTGCTAAGGGTGTATAGCAAACTGGTGACTTCAAAGGTCGGGGTGTGTGAGTTGATAGTTACAAGGAAACATGATCTTTATGATCTGATATGGAGTGTCTGAATGTCACAGTCAGTTCAGGAGACAGGTGAATATGACAGTCAGTTCAGGAGACAGGTGAATATGACAGTCAGTTCAGGAGACAGGTGAATATGACAGTCAGTTCTGGAGACAGGTGAATATGACAGTCAGTTCAGGAGACAGGTGAATATGACAGTCAGTTCAGGAGACAGGTGAATATGACAGTCAGTTCAGGAGACAGGTGAATATGACAGTCAGTTCAGGAGACAGGTGAATATGACAGTCAGTTCAGGAGACAGGTGAATATGACAGTCAGTTCAGGAGACAGGTGAATATGACAGTCAGTTCAGGAGACAGGTGAATATGACAGTCAGTTCAGGAGACAGGTGAATATGACAGGCAGTTCTGGAGACAGGTGAATATGACAGTCAGTTCAGGAGACAGGTGAATATGACAGTCAGTTCAGGAGACAGGTGAATATGACAGTCAGTTCAGGAGACAGGTGAATATGACAGTCAGTTCAGGAGACAGGTGAATATGACAGTCAGTTCAGGAGACAGGTGAATATGACAGTCAGTTCAGGAGACAGGTGAATATGACAGTCAGTTCAGGAGACAGGTGAATATGACAGTCAGTTCAGGAGACAGGTGAATATGACAGTCAGTTCAGGAGACAGGTGAATATGACAGTCAGTTCAGGAGACAGGTGAATATGACAGTCAGTTCAGGAGACAGGTGAATATGACAGTCAGTTCAGGAGACAGGTGAATATGACAGTCAGTTCAGGAGACAGGTGAATATGACAGGCAGTTCTGGAGACAGGTGAATATGACAGTCAGTTCAGGAGACAGGTGAATATGACAGTCAGTTCAGGAGACAGGTGAATATGACAGTCAGTTCAGGAGACAGGTGAATATGACAGTCAGTTCAGGAGACAGGTGAATATGACAGTCAGTTCAGGAGACAGGTGAATATGACAGTCAGTTCAGGAGACAGGTGAATATGACAGTCAGTTCAGGAGACAGGTGAATATGACAGTCAGTTCAGGAGACAGGTGAATATGACAGTCAGTTCAGGAGACAGGTGAATATGACAGTCAGTTCAGGAGACAGGTGAATATGACAGGCAGTTCTGGAGACAGGTGAATATGACAGTCAGTTCAGGAGACAGGTGAATATGACAGTCAGTTCAGGAGACAGGTGAATATGACAGTCAGTTCAGGAGACAGGTGAATATGACAGTCAGTTCAGGAGACAGGTGAATATGACAGTCAGTTCAGGAGACAGGTGAATATGACAGTCAGTTCAGGAGACAGGTGAATATGACAGTCAGTTCAGGAGACAGGTGAATATGACAGTCAGTTCAGGAGACAGGTGAATATGACAGTCAGTTCAGGAGACAGGTGATAGGGAGCCTGAACAGAACTGAACAGAAAACACAGCCATTTTCTCATGTGACGAAGCCCTGGGACACAACATAACAGTTTTGGCAGAGGAGGTCAACTACTTTATAATTCAAATGAACGAGACAGAGATATCCAGTGTCCCACCATGTTTTAGAAAGCAAGCTACTGCTGCCATCTTCTGAGGACATGTACTTCTTCTCTCTGACCCAGAATGTGTCGACTCCCCACCAAGCAGCCAGGCTGAGAACTGGAGGCTCACATCTCCCAGCCAAAATCCTTCCCTCCATCTTGTGCACTTCTTCAAATTAAAATGATGGATAGACGGTGTGAAAGCGTAAAAAAATTGTCCAACCAGCAAGTCTTTTGCTGCCAGTTAGTTTATTGCCCTCCTAAATCCCATCCTCCCTGCAGTCAAAATATCCCCACTAAAAAGGTCCAACCGAAAACGATTTTTCCACACTGCCCAATGACTACATCACAGAGATACATGAATACAGGAGTGGCTGAGGGAAAACTAGGAATTAAAACGAAGAGGTGTGTGAAACACATTTCAAATGACCAATCAGATCTGAAACATATCTGATGTGAAAATATCTGATGTGATTGGTCAAAGACCAATTAGTGGAAGAAAGATTAGAATTGGGCTGTCTGTGTAAACATAGTCTAATAGGCTGTAAGCTGTGAGGATCCTCGATTAAAGTCTTTCTAGGCTCCGAGAGGGAGAGAGAAAGACAGAACGATAGAGAGGGGCCGTTCTCATTAGAAGGTAATGATGCGGGGGCGTTCGCTGCAGGCCTGTACATGGCACTACGTAATGGATGGGAAAACATTTGAGACACAAAACGAGGTACATGGGAGAGAGATGGATGGCTAGGCATGGGAAAACATCTCAGAGAACAGCCTTCCCTTACCAAGCGATTTGCTAAATACCGAGAGCAGTGTCGCATCATCGAGTGAGCTAGTGGTGTTGTTAGCATTTTGCGTCACAATTAGCAAGGCGTGGTAAACGATGTGCTCTCGTAACCCATTTGGCTTAAGGTAAAAATGAATGTGTGACACAGGGTCAGACAGCTCACATGTGCACATGTAATGACATTACAGCCAAGAGAGCAGCCATCTGAGCTTCATGCATCATCATCTTCATCACCTAGCAACGCTTCACACACACTGCGGCAGCCATGGTTTTATGGACTATGTCCTGGTCGTTGCATAGACGCACACACACACGCTGTGACACACTGACTCAGTCTCCGGGGGGATCGGTTTCATCTGCATGTCAACTGAATCATCCAAGCCAATATAGATTAATGTCAACAGCAGTCTATTGAGTGGCAAGGAGTGTGTGTTGTGTGTGGCTTGATAAATATGAGCAATAATAACTATAAAATAAATCATTCAAATATTGAGCTATATTGTAAAAGGTTTTATTGTTTTATAATAACACTAATTGCTCAGAGAAAGAGATTTTGTTAAACAAGTATACTGTTGTAAAGGTAGGGGTAGGGGTCAATATTCACACCCCTAAATATTCTTATAAAGTAGTCAAAAGATGAGTATTTGGTCCCATATTCCTAGCACATAATGATTACATCAAGCGTGTGACTCCACAAACTTGTTGGTTGCATTTGCAGTTCGTTTCGGTTGTGTTATTTTGTGATTATTTTGTGCCCAATAGAAATGAATGGTAAATAATGTGTTGTGTCATTTTGGAGTCACTTTTATTATAAATAAGAATAGAATATGTTTATAAACACTTCTACATTAATGTGGATGCTACCATGATTACGGATAATCCTGAATAGAATGTGTATATTGATTAGATAAATGTAGAGTCAAAAGGTCATACCCCCAAGACATTCCTATTTTGTTTTGCATATAATATAGCTCAGTATTTTTATTACTTATTTTATACAGTCATTAATGCTCAACTTAATCAAGGATCTCAATCATTTCGGACCCCACCGTATATGTACAGTAGCCAATGTGTCACGACTTCCGCCGAAGTCAGGTCCTCTCCTTGTTCGGGCGGCGCTCGGAGCTCGGCGTCGCCGATCTTCTAGCCATCATCGATCCACTTTTAATTTTCCATGTGTTTTGTCCACACCTGGTTTCAATTCCCTAAATTACTTGTTGTGTATTTAACCCTCTGGTGCTACCATGTCTTTGTGTGGGATTGTTTATTGTAGTGCTTATGCACGTTACCCGTGAGCGCACGACGGGTTATTTTTGTGCCCATTTATCTTGTTGTTCTGGATGCCGTTGGTTTTGCTTAATAAATCTCCGGGTATCACCCAGTTCTGCTCTCCTGCGCCTGACTTCTCTGCCGCCAATTACGCACCTCGCTACAGAATGTGAATCTGACCTTGGTGAAGTCCTATTCCTCAGACAACACAGCAAAGATAATTTGATGGAGAGGTATATATTTACATATTCATTCATATGAGTCACAGTTTTTCTAGATTTGTGTGTATTCTGTATAGGGGCGGTGTGTAACCCAGAGGTTAGAGTGTTGGGCCAGTAACACATTTTAAAAATAGATGTATAAAAGACAGGAATGTGATGTTTGTTCACTGTATAGTTTTTCAGTGAAGACTTGCCTATTCTCACATAGGTGTTTGCGGGTCTGTAACAAGCTATGCATTACAATTAATTTGTTAGCCTACATTATGCAGATACTAAAATAATTTCCTATTGTCATAGGCATAGACGTGTGGAAAAATGGACTTCCCTTTGTTCGTATCTGTGTCTATTCAACTGCATTGGCTACCTCAGGTATACCCCGACACACATTTTTTTAATTTAAAATGTATTATTATTTTTATTTTTTTCTTCACATTTTTAAACAGTCCATTTCGATTTTCCAACATTTGGGTGAGTTTATTTTGCCCTCGCTTGACTAGCCTTGTTTCACTGCCCAAAATGTTCATTAAACCATGTAGTGTTCAGCGAAATAACAACACAATGTCAAATACAGGTAGTCTAGTCAAATAATTAACATCCAATCACATTAACTGTTACTCATCCAATCACATTAACCGTTACTCATCCAATCACATTAACTGTTACTCTATCGCGAGAATTCCACTAGCGGGCTGTATGTAGCCAAACGTAGCTGCTGCTCATTCCGTTTGCTCGAAAATGTATTAATGGTTAAAAAAAAGTAAGGCCTGCATCCATAGAGACACATATCAGCTCTACTGGTAGTACTACTACCACCAGCAGTACTACACCTGCACCTGTCAACGACACAAGTTGTTCTGCATCCATAGAGACAAATACCAGCTCTACTGGTAGTACTACTACCACCAGCAGTACTACACCTGCACCTGTCAACAACACAAGTTGTTCTGCTTCCACGAGCACATCCAATGCTAGCATCAGTAACTCTACATTTGTTATTAGCCCAGCTAGCATGGACACTGACAGTTGTGAATCTGATGCAGTCGAAGAGCTACTGCCCCCTTACCCGGGAAAACGTCGAACAACAGACAGGGACATTGGACCATCGAAGAGGCGCAAATATGATGAACTACATTGATTTGGGGTTCACTTATAGTGGGAGTAGTGCCTTTCCTCAGCCACAGTGTGTTATATGTGCAAAAGCACTATCTCGCAACTCAATGAAACTCGATGAAACTTTAACTCTTGTGCAGACATTTAGAAACAAAACATGCCAATTTGAAAAATAAGCCACTGGAGTTTTTTGAGAGAGAATTAAGATGACTTTCGAGTAGTAAGACATGTATAAAAGCAACAGATACCATTAATAAGAAGGGGCTAGAAGTGTCTTATATGGTGAGCTACCGGTGGCTAGGACAGGCAAGCCCCATACTATTGAGGAGGACTTAATTCTTCCTGCTACCGCGGATATGGCTGGGACAATGCTGGGGGAAAAGGCCAAAAAAACTATACAGACTATGACTTCATCAAACAACACTGTTTCACAACGCATCAGTGACATGGCAGGACATGTTTTGAAACAATTACTGCTTCACATTCAAGCCAGTGAACTCTATGCGTTACAGCTGGATGAGTCAACAGACGTGGCGGGCCTGGCACAGCTCCTAGTATATGTCCGTTACGTTTATGGGGGGGGGGGTCAATTAAGGAAGACAGCCTCTTCTGCAAATCATTGGAAACCAGGACAACAGGATATTATATTTTTAAAGTACTGGACAGCTTTGTGATAAATGGACTTTGGTCAAGATGTGTTGGTATCTGTACTGATGGCGCAAAAGTCATGACAGGGAGACATAGTGGAGTGTTAACGCGCGTGCCAGCAGTTGCTCCCGACGCCACTTGGGTACACTGCAGCATCCACCGACAGGCTCTTGCTGCCAAGGGAATGCCTGACAGCTTGAAAGACGTTTTGGACACTACAGTGAAAATGGTTAACTTTGTTAAAGCAAGGCGTCTGAACTCTGGTGTATTTTCTGCATTATGCAATGATATGGGCAGCGACCATGTAACACTTTTACAACATACAGAAGTGACCTGGTTATCAAGGGGGAAAGTATTGACACATTTTTTTGAGTTGAGAAATTAGCTTAAAGTTTTCTTTACTGAGCATCATTTTCACTTGTCTGACCGCTTTCATGATGACGAGTTTCCACACGACTGGCCTGTCTGGGTGATGTTTTTTCGCGCCTGAATGATCTGAATCTAGGATTACAGGGACTCTGCAACTATATTCAATGTGTGGGACAAAATTGAGGCTATGATTAAGAAGTTGGAGATCTTCTCTGCCTGCATTAACAAGGACAACACACAGGTCTTTCCATCATTGTCTGATTTTTTTGTGTGCAAATTAACTCAAGCTTATCAAATGTGATATAGAGAAGCACCTGAGTGAGTTGGGTGAGCAATTACACAGGTACTTTCCCGAAACAGAAGACACAAACAACTGGATTCGTTATCCCTTTCATGCCCTGCCTCCAGTCCCCTTACTGATATTTGAACAAGAGAGCCTCATCGAAATTGCAACAAGCGGTTCTGTGACAATTTAATTTAATCAGAAGCCACTGACAGATTTCTGGATTTGGCTGCGCTCAGCGTATCCTGCCTTAGCAAATCTCGCTGTTAACACACTGATGCTCTTTGCAACCACGTACCTATGTGAGAGTGGATTCTCGGCCTTCACTAGCATGTAAACTAAATACAGGCACAGACTGTGTGTGGAAAATGATTTAAGACTGAGACTCTCTCCAATACAACCCAACATTGCAGAGCATCCTTTCAAGCACACCCTTCTCATTAACCTGTGGTGAGTTATTCTCACTTTTCGATGAACAAAAGGTTTTGTATGTAAGATGGTTAAATAAAGAACAAAATAATTTATTATTATCATATTATTATTTGTCCCTGGTCCTATAAGAGCTCTTTGTCACTTCCCACGAGCCAGGTTGTGACAAAAACTCACACTCATTCTTGTGTTTAATAAATGTATCGTATAGTGTGTGTGTGGCAGGCTTACAATGATCGCAAAAAACAATATTTGAGAGTGTGCTGACCCTGGGGCTAGAGGGGGTACGCAGCTGGAGGTTGAATGTTTGAAGGGGTACGGGACTATAAAAAGTTTAGGAACCACCGGTCTACCTCAACACTTCAGACAAAGGTACGTGACAAAAATACGTGAGCGCCAAGAATCCAAAATGGACTTTGCGTTGTGCTAATTTCCCTTTCGTCTCCAAGCAAAACAAGATAGCTCATGTGCATAACGTGAAGGATGTTTCCAACATGTCAAAGTAAGACAAGCATGTATCTGTTTTGATTAAGAATCATCTGGTATTAGGAGTGATGTCCGTTGACAAAGAAAGGACGGCATTTGTCAGACAGATTTACTTTATTTTCACACGTGAGCACATTGGCATCCACAAACTGTCATTCTGGTCTGTGTAAGAGAGGACAGTGTAATAACAAGTGAATAGTGGAGCTGCATAGTACCACTGACATAACGACTGACAGAATAACCCTGTTAATTTAGTTGTTAGCCTCTCTACTACAGCTGCATAGTACCACTGACATAACGACTGACAGAATAACCCTGTTAGTTTAGTTGTTAGCCTCTCTACTACAGCTGCATAGTACCACTGACATAACGACTGACAGAATAACCCTGTTAGTTTAGTTGTTAGCCTCTCTCCTACAGCTGCATAGTACCACTGACATAACGACTGACAGAATAACCCTGTTAGTTTAGTTGTTAGCCTCTCTACTACAGCTGCATAGTACCACTGACATAACGACTGACAGAATAACCCTGTTAATTTAGTTGTTAGCCTCTCTACTACAGCTGCATAGTACCACTGACATAACGACTGACAGAATAACCCTGTTAGTTTAGTTGTTAGCCTCTCTACTACAGCTGCATAGTACCACTGACATAACGACTGACAGAATAACCCTGTTAGTTTAGTTGTTAGCCTCTCTACTACAGCTGCATAGTACCACTAACATAACGACTGACAGAATAACCCTGTTAGTTTAGTTGTTAGCCTCTCTACTACAGCTGCATAGTACCACTGACATAACGACTGACAGAATAACCCTGTTAATTTAGTTGTTAGCCTCTCTACTACAGCTGCATAGTACCACTGACATAACGACTGACAGAATAACCCTGTTAATTTAGTTGTTAGCCTCTCTACTACAGCTGCATAGTACCACTGACATAACGACTGACAGAATAACCCTGTTAATTTAGTTGTTAGCCTCTCTACTACAGCTGCATAGTACCACTGACATAACGACTGACAGAATAACCCTGTTAATTTAGTTGTTAGCCTCTCTACTACAGCTGCATAGTACCACTGACATAACGACTGACAGAATAACCCTGTTAGTTTAGTTGTTAGCCTCTCTACTACAGCTGCATAGTACTACCACTGACATAACGACTGACAGAATAACCCTGTTAGTTTAGTTGTTAGCCTCTCTACTACAGCTGCATAGTACCACTAACATAACGACTGACAGAATAACCCTGTTAGTTTAGTTGTTAGCCTCTCTACTACAGCTGCATAGTACCACTGACATAACGACTGACAGAATAACCCTGTTAATTTAGTTGTTAGCCTCTCTACTACAGCTGCATAGTACCACTGACATAACAACTGACAGAATAACCCTGTTAGTTTAGTTGTTAGCCTCTCTACTACAGCTGCATAGTACCACTGACATAACGACTGACAGAATAACCCTGTTAGTTTAGTTGTTAGCCTCTCTACTACAGCTGCATAGTACTACCACTGACATAACAACTGACAGAATAACCCTGTTAGTTTAGTTGTTAGCCTCTCTACTACAGCTGCATAGTACCACTGACATAACGACTGACAGAATAACCCTGTTAGTTTAGTTGTTAGCCTCTCTACTACAGCTGCATAGTACCACTAACATAACGACTGACAGAATAACCCTGTTAGTTTAGTTGTTAGCCTCTCTCCTACAGCTGCATAGTACCACTAACATAACGACTGACAGAATAACCCTGTTAGTTTAGTTGTTAGCCTCTCTACTACAGCTGCATAGTACCACTAACAGAAATACTGATAGACTAACAGCTTGATTAACATGGCTTTTATCTAACTTGACTAGAGTGAGGCTTGTTTTTTACCCTGTAGATGGGACTAGGACATAAGCTATGGGCTATACTATCCAAGCTATGGGCTATGCTAACCAAGCTATGGGCTATACTAACCAAGCTATGGGCTATACTAACCAAGCTATGGGCTATACTAACCAAGCTATGGGCTATACTAACCAAGCTACGCTAACAGTGGAAACTTCTTCTCTGGAGTGATAAATCACACTTCGCCATCTGGCAGTCCGTCGGACAAATCTGGGTTTGAAGGATGCTAGGGGAACGCTACCTGTCCGAATGCATAGTGGCAACTGTAAAGTCTGGTGGAGGAGGAATAATGGTCTGGGGCTGTTTTTCATGTTTCGAGCTAGGCCCCTTAGTTCCAGTGAAGGGGAATCTTAGTGCTACAGCATACACTCTAGACAAGTCTGTGCTTCCAACAATGTGGCAAAAGTTTGGGGAAAGCCCTTTCCTATTTCAGCGTGACAATGCACCTGTGCATTGAGGCTGTTCTAGCAGCAAAGCGGAGAATAACTCCATATTAATGCCCTTGATTTTGGAATGAGATGTTTTTGACGAGCATGTTAAATATACTGTATATAACTATATTATACTGTTTACAATATATTACATGTTAACATAGCGTGCCAACTGTATAAGTGGGTTTTTTATGCAAAGGGATATCTGAGCACATCTCTCAGAAAGTCATACAGTCAGATGTTCTATCTTTATAGGCGTGGGAGGAACTGCATGGGACGATATGGCCATTGCTAGATGCAGAAAGGCTCCTAGCTGATACAGAGCTAATGAGACTAAGGGGAAAGATGGCAAAGTCTGTCTGTCTTCGTCTGTCTGGCACCTGCAGCTGGCAGCAGTTGGTCCTAACTGTTTATGACGTCTGTTCATGACATGCTACTGCATGTTAGTCATGATGAAAGGGATACTCTGGAACAGTGGTGTAAAGAAACTAAGTAAAAAATACTTTGAAGTACTACTTCAGTCATTTTTGGGGTATCTGTACTTTACCATTTATATATTTTTTGACAACTTTTACTTTTACTCCTAAGGAAAATATGTACTTTTTTTCTCACATACATATTTCCTGACACCCAAAAGTAGTCGTTACATTTCGCATGCTCAGGCATGACAGCAATATGGTCAAATTCACACACCTATCAACACGTTGTCATCCCTACAGCCTCTGATCTGGCGGACTCACGAAACACAAATACCGCATTTGTAAATGATGTCTGAGTGTTGGCGAGTGCCCCTGGCTGTCCGTAAAAATAAAAATAAATGAAAAAGAAAGTCATGCCATCTGGTTTGAGTAATATCAGGATTTTGATGTATATCATTTACTTTTACTTTTTACTCAAGTGTGACATTTTGAGTATTTTTCCACCACTGTACATTTAAAATCAGATACTTTTAGACTTTTACTCAAGTAGTATTTTACTGGTTGACTTTCACTTGAGTTGTATTCTATTAAGGTATCTTTACTTTTACTACAGTATGACATTGAGTACTTTTTCCACCTCTGGCAATTAAGCCCTTTATCTACTTCCCCAGAGTCAGATGAACTCATATATACAATTTTTATGTCTCTTCATCTAGTATAAAGAAGGTTAGAGGTAGTTTCGCGAGCCAATGCTAGCAGTTACCATAGACTTCCAGTCATTGCGCTAACGCTAGTTAGCAATTGTGCTAACGCTAGTTAGCAACTTCCTTTAAACTGCACGTAGAGACATAAAAATGGTATCCACAAGTTCATCTGACACTGGGGAAGTAGACAAAGGGCCAAAAATAATTTCCAAAATCCTGAACGTATCCCTTTAAGACAGCATACATTGGGAGAGATCATGGAAAGTTGAAGACATGTTACATTGCAGAACAATTTCCTTGCTGAAAATGCATAAGCACAAACATGCACGTTCACACATACAAGCATGCACACACCACAGGAGAGAAATTGTCAATGTTGCTCTTTGTGAAATGGGTAGTCTGGAAAAGAGCATCCTGGCAAATTAATATACAGACTACAAGATAATCTGCAGAAAGCCCTTCCTCTCCTACCCCCTCCTCCTCTCTCCTTCCGTCCTCTCCTCTCCTCCTCTGCCCTCCTCCCCTCCCCTCCTCTCCTACCCCCTCACCTCCCCTCACGTCCTCTCCTCTCCTCCTCTCTCCTTCCGTCCTCTCCTCTCCTCCTCTGCCCTCCCCTCCTCTACTCTCCCCTTCCTTCCCATCCTCTCCTCCTCTCCCCTCCCCTCCTCTCCTCTCCCCCTGTCTCAGGGGGTCTTCAATAGTTCCTCTGCTTCAAAAACGCCTGAAGAAAAGGCTTAACTAACTTTATATGAGGGCATTTAAATGCCTTTCTCAAAGGGGCATTTTTATTTTGTTTTGTTACGAAACAAAAACTAAGAGCATAAGAGTAGAGTCTTTATTATCCCAGAGGGAAAATTCATTATGCAGCATGTAGCAAAACACACTAAATACATGACAATGAATAAACACCAAAACCGTATGTACAGCAGCTGAGGGCTAATTTAGAGGGCTAATTTAGACCTGGTTTTACATTTGGGGAGCCTGAGAGAAGCATTGAGGGAAGCTCTGAGGGAAGCATTGTAAATCAATCAAATAAGGGATGATGTGAGTCCCTCCGAATGGACTGCACCTTGCATATGACTTGTGTCTGATACTACATTTTGTCATTATTTTTATTTAACCTTTAGTTAACTAGGCAAGTCAGTTAATTAAGAACAAATTCTTATTTACAATGACTGCCTACCCCGGCCAAACCCTCCCCTAAGACAGACGATGCTGGGCCAAATGTGCGCCGCCTTATGGGACTCGCGATCACATCCTGTTGTGATTCAGCCCGGGATCGAACCAGGGTCTGTAGTGACGTCTCTAGCACTGAGATGCAGTCCCTTAGAACGCTGCGCCACTCGGGAGCCAAGACAATATGTGTGCATAAAGCAATAGATGAGGAAATAGATGTGCTGTATAACATATTCATATACTGGAACACTACCCTTAAACCAAGCACACATTAATCCAATGTTGCTAACAGGCTAGATTTAATATAGAGTAGAGTACACACACTACTGTGATGAAATTCTTAAATGAGCCTCTACCCTTTAGTAACATTGTTACTCGGTGGGGTTGTCATCAACAGGATGTTCCGTTTTTTTCAGGGGAAATGGAAAAAAGAGCCTGTGACGTGACTTCCGCTTTCAGACGTTAACAAGGCGACACTCCATCTTAACTCCTCCTCCCACATTTACTGGATTGGTTGAACAGTGCAGAAGAGAACCTCCCCTGACAGGATCTAGGCGTTTCTTTTACACCTGCTACGTTATTGTCTAACTGGTGGAGAGTCATCACAAGGGAATTGGCCATACCTAAACTGTGCAGATGACCTGGGTAGCATAGTGAGGTTATCTTGTCTCTGAGGGGTCTTTGGCCTGGTTTGCTAACTACCTCTCTCAAAGAGTGCAGTGTATAAAGTCAGAAAATCTGCTGTCTCAGCCACTGCCTGTCACCAAGGGAGTACCCCAAGGCTCAATCCTAGGCCCCACGCTCTTCTCAATTTACATCAACAGCATTGCTCAGGCAGTAGGAAGCTCTCTCATCCAGCTAGCCCCTCCCCAGATTTTGTGTTAAATGCTCGACAACAAAGCTTTCTTAGTGTCCAACAAGCTTTCTTTACCCTTAACCTTATTCTGAACACCTTCAAAACAAAGGTCATGTGGTTTGGTAAGAAGAATGCCCCTCTTCCGACAGGTGTGATTACTACATCTAAGGGTTTAGAGCTTGAGGTAGTCACCGCACACAAGTACTTGGGAGTATGGCTAGACTGTCCTTCTTTCAGCACTGCCATGTTGTGTTGCTACCATGTTGTTATCATGTTGTGTTGCTACCATGCTGTGTTGTCATGTTTTGCTGTTATGTTGTTGTCTTAGGTCTCTCTTTATGTAGTGTTGTGTTGTCTCTCTTATTGTGATGTGTGTTTTGTCCTATATTTATTTTGTATTTATTTATTTAATTAATTAATCCCATCCCCCATTTGGCTTTTGGTAGGCTGTCATTGTAAATAATAATTTCTTCTTAACTGACTTGCCTAGTTAAATGAAGGTTAAATAAAATAAAATCTTTCATATCATGGAAGTTGTCATAAAAAAACTGGCAAATGGAAATACATAGAAAAAACATAGAATCACAAGCCACAGCAACTGATTAGCTCACTGTGTCACTGCGAGCCCAAATCACATCTATTCTAAATACTGTGGCTCGAGGTGACGTGCTCTCTCTCTACGACACAATCCTAGCTAACGCTGTGTGGCCTGGCCTGCACATAGCACACCCATTCGCTCACCAGTACATGCAGGGCCCTTATAGCTTTCTGATAGCATGTGATTGCAATGCTAATAGCATGCTAATGCCCTCAGTGCAGTGCCTCATCAAAAGGGACACTGACTGATTTCCTTCTTTCTTTCTCTCTCTCTCGCTCTCTGACTTTCTTGATTCCCTCTTTCAATCAATTTATTTATCTCTTTCTCGCTCTTGTCATATTGGTCTCACCCTGTGTGTCTCGCTCAGTGGAACTAAGTCATCACCGTTCTCTCATGCGTGAAGGGCTCTCTCTCTCTCTCTCTCTCTCTCTCTCTCAGGCTTAAGAGTGGACCAATGTGTGAGACACCTCCTCAGCCCCTCCCACATATACCCTGCCTTCAGACAGACAGCGAGCTATCACTGTGTAAATTAATTTGCCAATTTATCAAGACAATAATGAAACAATAATTTTTATCAGACAAGAGACAAAAGCTATTATTTCTTAGTGGAATAAATGTATCACAGGAGGTGTGATAAATCTCAGTCCCACATGGATAGAAAAACACACTTAGATGTAGCCTATAGCCCCTCCCCCTCATTCTACTCCTCCCTGTTCTGACCTGCTTTGACCCCACTGTAGATGTAGCCTATAGCCCCTCCCCCTCATTCTACTCCTCCCTGTTCTGACCTGCTTTGACCCCACTGTAGATGTAGCCTATAGCCCCTCCCCCTCATTCTACTCCTCCCTGTTCTGACCTGCTTTGACCCCACTTTCTCACGTGCTGGCAGCAGTGACAGCTAGGTCACACCAGCCAGCCAGTGCCACTGTGTCTCCCATTAACCTGAATTCCCACATAACTACACTGCAACCTATGAGCAAAACCACATTGACACGCCACTGAAGCTATGCAGGGCTGGGTCTGGTTATTGCTTGGATGGGAGACCAAAAAGTTCACGGTACTGTATATGCCATAAATAGCCAGTACATAGCCCACCTGTGCCCGCACACACACACACACACACACACACACACACACACACACAAGGATTGGAAAGCTGCCGCAGTCATCCCCCTCTTCAAAGGGGGAGACACCCTGGACCCAAACTGTTACAGACCTATATCCATCCTGCCCTGCCTATCTAAGGTCTTCGAAAGCCAAGTCAACAAACAGGTCACTGACCATCTCGAATCCCTCCGCTGTGCAGTCTGGTTTCCGAGCCGGTCACGGGTGCACCTCAGCCACGCTCAAGGTACTAAACGATATCATAACCGCCATCGATAAAAGACAGTACTGTGCAGCCGTCTTCATCGACCTTGCCAAGGCTTTCGACTCTGTCAATCACCATATTCTCATCGGCAGACTCAGTAGCCTCGGTTTTTCGGATGACTGCCTTGCCTGGTTTACCAATTACTTTGCAGACAGAGTTCAGTGTGTCAAATCGGAGGGCATGCTGTCCGGTCCTCTGGCAGTCTCTATGGGGGTGACACAGGGTTCAATCCTCGGGCCGACTCTTTTCTCTGTATATATCAATGATGTTGCTCTTGCTGCGGGCGATTCCCTGATCCACCTCTACGCAGACAACACCATTCTATATACTTCCGGCTCGTCCTTGGACACAGTGCTATCTAACCTCCAAACGAGCTTCAATGCCATACAACACTCCTCCCGTGGCCTCCAACTGCTCTTAAACGCTAGTAAAATCAAATGCATGCTTTTCAACCGTTCGCTGCCTGCACCCGCACGCCCGCCTAGCATCACCACCCTGGATGGTTCCGACCTAGAATATGTGGACATCTATAAGTACCTAGGTGTCTGGCTAGACTGCAAACTCTCCTTCCAGACTCATATCAAACATCTCCAATCGAAAATCAAATCAAGAGTCGGCTTTCTATTCCGCAACAAAGCCTCCTTCACTCACGCCGCCAAACTTACCCTAGTAAAACTGACTATCCTACCGATCCTCGACTTTGGCGATGTCATCTACAAAATTGCTTCCAACACTCTACTCAGCAAACTGGATGCAGTTTATCACAGTGCCATCCGTTTTGTCACTAAAGCACCTTATACCACCCACCACTGCGACTTGTATGCTCTAGTCGGCTGGCCCTCGCTACATATTCGTCGCCAGACCCACTGGCTCCAGGTCATCTACAAGTCCATGCTAGGTAAAGCTCCGCCTTATCTCAGTTCACTGGTCACGATGGCAACACCCATCCGTAGCACGCGCTCCAGCAGGTGTATCTCACTGATCATCCCTAAAGCCAACACCTCATTTGGCCGCCTTTCGTTCCAGTTCTCTGCTGCCTGTGACTGGAACGAATTGCAAAAATCGCTGAAGTTGGAGACTTTTATCTCCCTCACCAACTTCAAACATCTGCTATCTGAGCAGCTAACCGATCGCTGCAGCTGTACATAGTCTATCGGTAAACAGCCCACCCATTTTTACCTACCTCATCCCCATGCTGTTTTTATTTATTTACTTTTCTGCTCTTTTGCACACCAATATCTCTATCTGTACATGACCATCTGATCATTTATCACTCCAGTGTTGTTAATCTGCAAAATTGTAATTATTCGCCTACCTCCTCATGCCTTTTGCACACAATGTATATAGACTCCCCCTTTTTTTTTTTACTGTGTTACTGACTTGTTAATTGTTTACTCCATGTGTTGTCTGTTCACACTGCTATGCTTTATCTTGGCCAGGTCGCAGTTGCAAATGAGAACTTGTTCTCAACTAGCCTACCTGGTTAAATAAAGGTGTTCTCAACTAGCCTACCTGGTTAAATAAAGGTGTTCTCAACTAGCCTACCTGGTTAAATAAAGGTGTTCTCAACTAGCCTACCTGGTTAAATAAAGGTGTTCTCAAATGGCCTACCTGGTTAAATTGAGGTGTTCTCAACTAGCCTACCTGGTTAAATAAAGGTGTTCTCAACTAGCCTACCTGGTTAAATAAAGGTGTTCTCAACTAGCCTACCTGGTTAAATAAAGGTGAAATAAAAAAAATAAAAAATAAAAAAATAAAATAAAAAAAACGGCTCCAGAGTTCAATGAAGCAACACTGCAGCCATTTGAAGTCATCAGAAGACACACAGTGTTGAAATACACCAGAAGCATGTTGGGTATTTTTCCCTTCTCTCCATGTGAAACCTCCAGAGGAACTCATTGTTGAAGGAAGGTGCTGATATAGGAGACCTCCAGAGGAACTCATTGTTGAAGGAAGGTGCTGATATAGGAGACCTCCAGAGGAACTCATTTCCCAGGTCTATTACCCAAGTATAATGACATTGCAAACAGTCCCCATATAAATTCCTAAGTCATAAACTTACATCCAGGGCCCTCATCCTAAAGGGTTGGCAGATTCCTAGGCCCTTATTGCCATCCACACATACGACATGTCACCACAGCGTCAAATTCAAAATGGAGAGAGCTATCAAGGTCATCATTAAACAGCCATGTTAGAGAGGACCAGAGCGGAAATGTAGTCAGAAGTTTTTAGCAACTGCATGAGCTAGCCTATTTGTTTGTAAATTAGAACACTCTGAGCTGGCCCTCATGTTGTAATAAGGGTTCATCATCAGCCTAATCTGAGCTGGCCATTAATGTTGTTATGAGGGTTCATCATCAGCCTAATTTGAGCTGGCCCTTCTGTTGTTATGAGGGTTCATCATCAGCCTAATCTGAGCTGGCCCTCATGTTGTCATAAGGGTTCATCAACAGCCTAATCTGAGCAGGCCCTTCTGTTGTTATGAGGGTTCATCATCAGCCTAATCTGAGCAGGCCCTCCCGTTGTTATAAGGGTTCATCATCAGCCTAATCCGAGCTGGCCCTCCCATTGCTTTAAGGGTTCATCATCAGCCTAATCTGAGCTGGCCCTCATGTTGTCATAAGGGTTCATCATCAGCCTAATCCAAACTGGCCCTCATGTTGTCATAAGGGTTCATCATCAGCCTAATCTGAGCAGGCCCTCATGTTGTTATAAGGGTTCATCATCAGCCTAATCTGAGCTGGCCCTCATGTTGTCATAAGGGTTCATCATCAGCCTAATCTGAGCTGGCCCTTCTGTTGTTATGAGGGTTCATCATCAGCCTAATCTGAGCTGGCCCTCATGTTGTCATAAGGGTTCATCATCAGCCTAATCCAAGCTGGCCCTCATGTTGTCATAAGGGTTCATCATCAGCCTAATCTGAGCAGGCCCTTCTGTTGTTATGAGGGTTCATCATCAGCCTAATCTGAGCTGGCCCTCATGTTGTCATAAGGGTTCATCATCAGCCTAATCCAAGCTGGCCCTCATGTTGTCATAAGGGTTCATCATCAGCCTAATCTGAGCTGGCCCTCCCATTGCTTTAAGAGTTCATCATCAGCCTAATCTGAGCTGGCCCTCATGTTGTCATAAGGGTTCATCATCAGCCTAATCCGAGCTGGCCCTCATGTTGTCATAAGGGTTCATCATCAGCCTAATCTGAGCAGGCCCTTCTGTTGTTATGAGGGTTCATCATCAGCCTAATCTGAGCTGGCCCTCATGTTGTCATAAGGGTTCATCATCAGCCTAATCTGAGCAGGCCCTTCTGTTGTTATGAGGGTTCATCATCAGCCTAATCTGAGCAGGCCCTTCTGTTGTTATGAGGGTTCATCATCAGCCTAATCTGAGCTGGCCCTTCTGTTGTTATGAGGGTTCATCATCAGCCTAATCTGAGCTGGCTCTCATGTTGTCATAAGGGTTCATCATCAGCCTAATCTGAGCAGGCCCTTCTGTTTTTATGAGGGTTCATCATCAGCCTAATCTGAGCTGGCCCTTCTGTTGTTATGAGGGTTCATCATCAGCCTAATCTGAGCTGGCCCTCATGTTGTCATAAGGGTTCATCATCAGCCTAATCTGAGCTGTCCCTTCTGTTGTTATGAGGGTTCATCATCAGCCTAATCCAAGCTGGCCCTCATGTTGTCATAAGGGTTCATCATCAGCCTAATCTGAGCAGGCCCTTCTGTTGTTATGAGGGTTCATCATCAACCTAATCTGAGCTGGCCCTCATGTTGTCATAAGGGTTCATCATCAGCCTAATCCAAGCTGGCCCTCATGTTGTCATAAGGGTTCATCATCAGCCTAATCTGAGCTGGCCCTCCCATTGCTTTAAGAGTTCATCATCAGCCTAATCTGAGCTGGCCCTCATGTTGTCATAAGGGTTCATCATCAGCCTAATCCGAGCTGGCCCTCATGTTGTCATAAGGGTTCATCATCAGCCTAATCTGAGCAGGCCCTTCTGTTGTTATGAGGGTTCATCATCAGCCTAATCTGAGCTGGCCCTCATGTTGTCATAAGGGTTCATCATCAGCCTAATCTGAGCAGGCCCTTCTGTTGTTATGAGGGTTCATCATCAGCCTAATCTGAGCAGGCCCTTCTGTTGTTATGAGGGTTCATCATCAGCCTAATCTGAGCTGGCCCTTCTGTTGTTATGAGGGTTCATCATCAGCCTAATCTGAGCTGGCCCTCATGTTGTCATAAGGGTTCATCATCAGCCTAATCTGAGCTGGCCCTTCTGTTGTTATGAGGGTTCATCATCAGCCTAATCTGAGCAGGCCCTCATGTTGTCATAAGGGTTCATCATCAGCCTAATCCGAGCTGGCCCTTCTGTTGTTATGAGGGTTCATCATCAGCCTAATCTCATGTCATCTTGAGAGTCGAAGCGAGCTAAAGGCCAGCTATACACAAGTCGTAGCAGACAGTCAATCAGCCAATGTTATCTGTTTCTGTGAAGCTAAGGAGTATGGAAAGCTGAGAAGTGTGCTCTTTATGACTAGGGGGTGTGGAGTATGTGACAATATTATTTATTTCTGTGAAACAGTTAGCATAGCTAGCACAGTTGGCTCTCTGACTAGGGCGTGTAGAAAGTGTGTGCTTGCCAGCCTGTCTGCAAACACAAAATCAGTTAGGTGTTGATTGGTGCTTGTTCTTGGTGATGCTTCTCTCCAGAAATAAAAAGAAAGTTGGTCCGCCTCACCTTTACAACTATAACTATATCCTCTTGATAGCATGACAACTGTAACTATATCCTCTTGATAGCATGACAACTATAACTATCCTCTTGATAGCATGACAACTACAACTATATCCTCTAGATAGCATGACAACTATAACGATATCCTCTAGATAGCATGACAACTATAACGATATCCTCTTGATAGCATGACAACTATAACTATATCCTCTTGGTAGCATGACAACTACAACGATCCTCTTGATAGCATGACAACGCATATCTGTAACTCAAGAGGGTGGTACAATCTACCCTGTGAAGCAAAGGCACTGATCAAAAGGTAATCACCAGAGAGAAAACACCGTCAGGCAGAAAGGCAGGCAGAAAGGCAGGCAGAAAGGCAGATAGGCAGGCAGATAGGCAGGCAGATAGGCAGGCAGATAGGCAGGCAGAAAGGCAGGCAGATAGACAGGCAGGCAGATAGGCAGAAAGGTAGGCAGATAGGCAGGCAGATAGGCAGATAGGCAGACAGGCAGGCAGAAAGGCAGGCAGATAGGCAGGCAAATAGGCAGGCAAATAGGCAGACAGGCATGCCTATGGAGTGTGGAGTGACAGTGAGGAGCATGGTAGGCTGATTATAAGCCTGTTTCAGACCGTTGTCAACGATATAGCAGATTAGAGGATTGTGTTGAGGCTGAAATAACATGAAGGTCAAAAGTTATGTTATTAGTATCAAAAGACCCGTCTCTGTTCTTGATAGGAACCATCATGAAGAGTGTTGAGAGAGTTGAGAGCAGAGAGAAATACAGTTGAAGTCAGAAGTTTACATACACCTTAGCCAAATACATTCAACTCAGTTTTTCACAATTCCTGACATTTAATCCGAGTAAAAATGCCCTGTTTTAGGTCAGTTAGGATCACCACTTTATTTTAAGAATGTGAAATGTCAGAATAATTGTAGAGAGAGATGTATTTCAGCTTTTATTTCTTTCATCACATTCCCAGTGGGTAAGAAGTTT
Organism: Oncorhynchus mykiss; assembly: GCF_057628025.1. NCBI lineage: Eukaryota > Metazoa > Chordata > Actinopteri > Salmoniformes > Salmonidae > Oncorhynchus > Oncorhynchus mykiss. The sequence goes on along the minus strand of NC_143030.1, from coordinate 74,543,038 downwards.
ACATACACTCAATTAGTATTTGGTAGCATTGCCTTTAAATTGTTTAACTTGGGTCAAACGTTTTGTGTAGCCTTCCACAAGCTTCCCACAATAAATTGGGAGAATTTTGTCCCATTCCTCCTGACAGAGCTGGTATAACTGAGTCAGGTTTGTAGGCCTCCTTGCTCGCACATGCTTTTTCAGTTCTGCCCACAAATTCTCTATAGGGTTGAGTTCAGGGCCTCCTTGCTCGCACATGCTTTTTCAGTTCTGCCCACAAATTCTCTATAGGGTTGAGTTCAGGGCCTTTCTGGTTATGTCGACATAGGACTTGTTTTACTGTGGATATTGATACTTTTGTACCTGTTTCCTCTAGCATCTTCCCAAGGTCCTTTGCTGTTGTTCTGGGATTGATTTGCACTTTTCGCACCAAAGTACGTTCATCTCTAGGAGACAGAATGCGACTCCTTCCTGAGCGGTATGACGGCTGCATGGTCCCATGGTGTTTATACTTGCCTACTATTGTTTGTACAGATGAACGTGGTACCTTCAGGTGTTTGGAAATTGCACCCAAGGATGAACCAGACTTGTTGAGGTCTACAAAACATTTTTTTGAGGTCTTGGCTGATTTCTTTTGATTTTCCCATGATGTCAAGCAGAGGCACTGAGTTTAAAGGTAGGCCTTGAAATACATTCACAGGTACACCTCCAATTTACTCAAATTGTGTCACTTGCCCTTTCAGAAGCTTCTAAAGCCCTTACATAATTTTCTGGAATTTTACAAGCTGTTTAAAGGCACAGTCAATTTCGTGTATGTAAACTTCTGACCCACTGGAATTGTGATACAGTGAATTATAAGTGAAATAATCTGTCTGTAAACAATTGTTGGAAAAATGACTTTAGTCATGCACAAAGTAGATGTCCTAACAGACTTGCCAAAGCTATGGTTTGTTAACAAGAAATGTATGGAGTGGTTGAAAAATGAGTTTTAATGACTCCAACCTGAGTGTATGTAAACTTCCGACTTCAACGGCAGGTGGCCTTGCAGTGACATATTATCCATGGCATCCGTATTCAGTCAAGGGCCAATTCCATTTAATCAAGCCAAACTTGAGAAGAGGGTAGTATGTAGGAGTTCAATGTAATATGATGAATGTAAAGGGCTTTGGCTGTAGGTGGTTTAACATGTAAAGGGCTTGGGCTGTAGGTGGTTTAACATGTAAAGGGCTTGGGCTGTAGATGGTTTAACATGTAAAGGGCTCTGGCTGTAGGTGGTTTAACATGTAAAGGGCTTGGGCTGTAGATGGTTTAACATGTAAAGGGCTCTGGCTGTAGGTGGTTTAACATGTAAAGGGCTTGGGCTGTAGGTGGTTTAACATGTAAAGGGCTTGGGCTGTAGGTGGTTTAACATGTAAAGGGCTCTGGCTGTAGGTGGTTTAACATGTAAAGGGCTCTGGCTGTAGGTGGTTTAACATGTAAAGGGCTCTGGCTGTAGGTGGTTTAACATGTAAAGGGCTTGGGCTGTAGGTGGTTTAACATGTAAAGGGCTCTGGCTGTAGATGGTTTAACATGTAAAGGGCTCTGGCTGTAGGTGGTTTAACATGTAAAGGGCTCTGGCTGTAGGTGGTTTAACATGTAAAGGGCTCTGGCTGTAGGTGGTTTAACATGTAAAGGGCTTGGGCTGTAGGTGGTTTAACATGTAAAGGGCTTGGGCTGTAGGTGGTTTAACATGTAAAGGGCTCTGGCTGTAGATGGTTTAACATGTAAAGGGCTTGGGCTGTAGGTGGTTTAACATGTAAAGGGCTTGGGCTGTAGGTGGTTTAACATGTAAAGGGCTCTGGCTGTAGGTGGTTTAACATGTAAAGGGCTTGGGCTGTAGGTGGTTTAACATGTAAAGGGCTTGGGCTGTAGGTGGTTTAACATGTAAAGGGCTTGGGCTGTAGGTGGTTTAACATGTAAAGGGCTTGGGCTGTAGGTGGTTTAACATGTAAAGGGCTCTGGCTGTAGGTGGTTTAACATGTAAAGGGCTCTGGCTGTAGGTGGTTTAACATGTAAAGGGCTCTGGCTGTAGGTGGTTTAACATGTAAAGGGCTCTGGATGTAGGTGGTTTAACATGTAAAGGGCTCTGGCTGTAGATGGTTTAACATGTAAAGGGCTTGGGCTGTAGGTGGTTTAACATGTAAAGGGCTTGGGCTGTAGGTGGTTTAACATGTAAAGGGCTCTGGCTGTAGGTGGTTTAACATGTAAAGGGCTTGGGCTGTAGGTGGTTTAACATGTAAAGGGCTTGGGCTGTAGGTGGTTTAACATGTAAAGGGCTCTGGATGTAGGTGCATGCATTTGCTAAATGAGTTCATGTGAATGAATGGTAGCTACTAGCTAGTCACGTAGTGGTCATTAGATTGGATGAAAGCAAGGCTTTGCGGTACCCACCCCTCCCCCACTGGCAGAGAGAAAGGCCCTAGTCAAGCCTCTCATGCAGCTGCCCCTCTAGACCCCCCATTTGGGGAGGATAGAGGGTGTGTGTGTGTGTGTGTGTGTGTGTGTGTGTGTGTGTGTAAGGATGGGTGTGGTTTCTCCTCTACTCTGTTCTTGCGCCGTAATAATCAAGGGAGGAGGGAGGAGAGGGGCAGCGAGGGGGCTGACATCCACAGAGAAATGGAGTCAATTACCCAGTCTTTTTTTTAAAGCTGCAATACAGCAACTTTTTTGGGCGACCTGACAAAATTCACATAGAAATACGAGTTATAGATCTGTCATTCTTATTGAAAGAAAGTCTGTGCTATTTCTATTCTTCTTGTTTTTAAGTGTCGTTTTACGCGTCTTTTACTTTTGATTTTGTACACCAGCTTCAAACACCTGACAAGACAATATTTTGGATTATGGAAAATATATTTCCCAGCAGTTTAGATGGTACAAGGATTCTCTACACTATACTTGCTTGTTTTGTCACATAAACTGAAATTAGGCGAACTATTAGAGGAAATGGAGAAGAGATTTCTGCATAGTGCATCTTTAAAGGGGGAATCGTATGAAACAATGTGCTCGTTGAGGAGAACTGATGGAGACGATGATTATGATGTTATTAGCGTGGTAATTGGCCAGACTGGTTATCAGCAGTAGTACAGCTTCTGCAAGCACTTCTTACAATCACCTTGCTAATACGGATGCATGTACCAGGGTTGGAGGCAATTCCTTTCCAATTCAGTCAAGTCAGGAAGTTAACAAATTCCAATTCCAAATCCATATAAGGTAGTATACTGTCCTTATGTCTTTAGTATAATGTAGTAGTATACTGTCCTTATGTCTTTAGTATAGTAGTATAATGTTGTAGTATACTGTCATTATGTCTTTAGTATAATTTAGTAGTATACTGTTCTCATGTCTTTAGTATAGTAGTATAATGTAGTAGTATACTGTCCTTATGTCTTTAGTATAGTAGTATAATGTTGTAGTATACTGTCCTTATGTCTTTAGTATAATGTAGTAGTATACTGTCCTTATGTCTTTAGTATAGTGGTATAATGTTATAGTATACTGTCCTTATGTCTTTAGTATAGTAGTATAATGTTATAGTATACTGTCCTTATGTCTTTAGTATAATGTAGTAGTATACTGTCCTTATGTCTTTAGTATAGTAGTATAATGTAGTAGTATACTGTCCTTATGTCTTTAGTATAGTAGTATAATGTTATAGTATACTGTCCTTATGTCTTTAGTATAGTAGTATAATGTTATAGTATACTGTCCTTATGTCTTTAGTATAATGTAGTAGTATACTGTCCTTATGTCTTTAGTATAGTAGTATAATGTAGTAGTATACTGTCCTTATGTCTTTAGTATAGTAGTATAATGTTATAGTATACTGTCCTTATGTCTTTAGTATAATGTAGTAGTATACTGTCCTTATGTCTTTAGTATAGTGGTATAATGTTATAGTATACTGTCCTTATGTCTTTAGTATAGTAGTATAATGTAGTAGTATACTGTCCTTATGTCCTTTGTATAGTAGTATATGGGTGTGGGAGAGAGAGAGAGGTGAAACGAGCACAGGGCCAGTAGAAGAGGTGAAGAGAGCACAGGGCCCGTGTGGGAGAGGTTAAGAGAGCACAATGCCAGTGTGGGAGAGGTGAAGAGAGCACAGGGCCAGTGTGGGAGAGGTGAAGAGAGCAAAGGGCCAGTGTGGGAGAGGTGAAGAGAGCACAGGGCCAGTGGGAGAGGTGAAGAGAGCACAGTGCCAGTGGGAGAGGTGAAGAGAGCACAGGGCCAGTGTGGGAGAGGTGAAGAGAGCACAATGCCAGTGTGGGAGAGGTGAAGAGAGCACAGGGCCAGTGAGGGAGAGGTGAAGAGAGCACAGGGCCAGTGAGGGAGAGGTTAATAGAGCACAGGGCCAGGGAGGGAGAGGTGAAGAGAGCACAGGGCCAGTGTGGGAGAGGTGAAGAGAGCACAGGGCCAGTGGGAGAGGTGAAGAGAGCACAGGGCCAGTGTGGGAGAGGTGAAGAGAGCACAATGCCAGTGTGGGAGAGGTGAAGAGAGCACAGGGCCAGTGTGGGAGAGGTGAAGAGAGCACAGGGCCAGTGTGGGAGAGGTGAAGAGAGCACAGGGCCAGTGTGGGAGAGGTGAAGAGAGCACAATGCCAGTGTGGGAGAGGTGAAGAGAGCACAGGGCCCGTGTGGGAGAGGTGAAGAGAGCACAGGGCCAGGGAGGGAGAGGTGAAGAGAGCACAATGCCAGTGTGGGAGAGGTGAAGAGAGCACAGGGCCCGTGTGGGAGAGGTGAAGAGAGCACAATGCCAGTGTGGGAGAGGTGAAGAGAGCACAGGGCCCGTGTGGGAGAGGTGAAGAGAGCACAGGGCCAGGGAGGGAGAGGTGAAGAGAGCACAATGCCAGTGTGGGAGAGGTGAAGAGAGCACAGGGCCCGTGTGGGAGAGGTTAAGAGAGCACAGGGCCAGAGAGGGAGAGGTGAAGAGAGCACAGGGCCCGTGTGGGAGAGGTGAAGAGAGCACAGGGCCAGTGTGGGAGAGCCGCTCATTCCTCCACTGACTAACACACAGCTCCCATTTTCTCTTTTTAAAGGTCTGCTAACAATGTCCTCGTCAAACTTCCTTCACATATGGCTTCCGCTCCATATTAAATGCGGTAAACTGTTGACTGGGAGTCATTTTGGAAATAATGTCCGCTAAAACAGTTCAGAAGCATATGTAATAATGCTACATAGCCAAACTCCTATAACATACATGTCAATGATATAGCAAAATGCATATAAACATATTTCCTACCGTCTAGCAGCCTATACAGTGTTTTAATATAGGCCGAGAACAAATCATTGGATAGCGAAGTGAAACTAAAACAAAACAATGTACTCAGACCAATATAGTCATTATACACAGTCTGAGACTTCCAAAAGGCTTTGACAAATACAAAACACAAATATGATCCGAACATGAACGCACGAACAAAATGCACTAATATTAGCCTAAAACTGATAGACAGACTAGCAAACAGCTCTTTGCCAAAAAATAGACTGGAAGCACATTAGACCGTATTGATATCAAATTGTCCTGAAAACGGCTACGGACATTACTGACGGTAATCTCCTTGGCAAAGACCCTTAAATATCACTCAGTAGCAGTGCACCAAAACCCTTTCATTACAGAAAATGGTGGTCTGAGACTGACGGTTGGCTGTAAAAATGTAAAACACAATATTACAATTGAGGATTTACTCACTTATGTAACTAGATGGGTGGGTGAAGAGTATCCACGGTTGGTTGCCATGCGCAACCAGACTTTGACGGACAGACCTTGTAAAGTCATACAGTAAACGTGACACCTGTCCTCAACATGCGTGATAGCTAATGTGGATCCATTACGCCTATGTGTACTTTGTGTGTACTTTGTGTGTATAAAGTAGCACATCAGCAGATAAAGTACTGTATAAGGGCTGTGTCATACATAAAAAGTCTTACAAAGACAGTGCACTACTGTAAGCTACAGGGAACTACTGTAAGCTACAGTGCATTACAGCAAGCTAGATCGCACTACTGTAAGCTACAGGGAACTACTGTAAGCTACAGTGCATTACAGCAAGCTAGATCGCACTACTGTAAGCTACAGGGAACTACTGTAAGCTACAGTGCATTACAGCAAGCTAGATCACACTACTGTAAGCTACAGGGAACTACTGTAAGCTACAGTGCATTACAGCAAGCTAGATCGCACTACTGTAAGCTACAGGGAACTACTGTAAGCTACAGGAAACTACTGTAAGCTACAGTGCATTAAAGCAAGCTAGATCACACTACTGTAAGCTACAGGGAACTACTGTAAGCTACAGTGCCTTACAGCAAGCTAGATCGCACTACTGTAAGCTACAGGGAACTAATGTAAGCTACAGTGCATTACAGCAAGCTAGATCACACTACTGTAAGCTACAGGGAACTACTGTAAGTTACAGCGCACTACGGTAAGCTACAGTGCATTACGGTAAGCTTTACGGAGAGGCTAATGTAACCTCATAAGATAGAACAATTAACAATGTGTGCTGACACATAAATACTAAGATATCTCAGAGATGTATACAGTAGATGGACTCAGGAGGCACAAGAACATGGATACTGTGTGTAAAAACTGACACGATTGGCCGGATCTACCTCGATATTCTATCCCCAGCACAGTCATAAGCATGTCAAAGAAGAGTTGGACCAAAATGCCTCTTCACTCATATACTGTTCCAAACCTATATACCAACCCTGTATCCTGTCCAACACCTATATACGACCCTATGTCCTCTTCTAAATCTAATTTACCTACCTACAGTGCCTTGCGAAAGTATTCGGCCCCCTTGAACTTTGCGACCTTTTGCCACATTTCAGGCTTCAAACATAAAGATATAAAACTGTATTTTTTTGTGAAGAATTAACAACAAGTGGGACACAATCATGAAGTGGAACGACATTTATTGGATATTTCAAACTTTTTTAACAAATCAAAAACTGAAAAATTGGGCGTGCAAAATGATTCAGCCCCCTTAAGTTAATACTTTGTAGCGCCACCTTTTGCTGCGATTACAGCTGTAAGTCGCTTGGGGTATGTCTCTATCAGTTTTGCACATTGAGAGACTGACATTTTTTCCCATTCCTCCTTGCAAAACAGCTTGAGCTCAGTGAGGTTGGATGGAGAGCATTTGTGAACAGCAGTTTTCAGTTCTTTCCACAGATTCTCGATTGGATTCAGGTCTGGACTTTGACTTGGCCATTCTAACACCTGGATATGTTTATTTTTGAACCATTCCATTGTAGATTTTGCTTTATGTTTTGGATCATTGTCTTGTTGGAAGACAAATCTCCGTCCCAGTCTCAGGTCTTTTGCAGACTCCATCAGGTTTTCTTCCAGAATGGTCCTGTATTTGGCTCCATCCATCTTCCCATCAATTTTAACCATCTTCCCTGTCCCCGCTGAAGAAAAGCAGGCCCAAACCATGATGCTGCCACCACCATGTTTGACAGTGGGGATGGTGTGTTCAGCTGTGTTGCTTTTACACCAAACATAACGTTTTGCATTGTTGCCAAAAAGTTCAATTTTGGTTTCATCTGACCAGAGCACCTTCTTCCACATGTTTGGTGTGTCTCCCAGGTGGCTTGTGGCAAACTTTAAACAACACTTTTTATGGATATCTTTAAGAAATGGCTTTCTTCTTGCCACTCTTCCATAAAGGCCAGATTTGTGCAATATACGACTGATTGTTGTCCTATGGACAGAGTCTCCCACCTCAGCTGTAGATCTCTGCAGTTCATCCAGAGTGATCATGGGCCTCTTGGCTGCATCTCTGATCAGTCTTCTCCTTGTATGAGCTGAAAGTTTAAAGGGACGGCCAGGTCTTGGTAGATTTGCAGTGGTCTGATACTCCTTCCATTTCAATATTATCGCTTGCACAGTGCTCCTTGGGATGTTTAAAGCTTGGGAAATCTTTTTGTATCCAAATCCGGCTTTAAACTTCTTCACAACAGTATCTCGGACTTGCCTGGTGTGTTCCTTGTTCTTCATGATGCTCTCTGCGCTTTTAACGGACCTCTGAGACTATCACGGTGCAGGTGCATTTATACGGAGACTTGATTACACACAGGTGGATTGTATTTATCATCATTAGTCATTTAGGTCAACATTGGATCATTCAGAGATCCTCACTGAACTTCTGGAGAGAGTTTGCTGCACTGAAAGTAAAGGGGCTGAATAATTTTGCACGCCCAATTTTTCAGTTTTTGATTTGTTAAAAAAGTTTGAAATATCCAATAAATGTCGTTCCACTTCATGATTGTGTCCCACTTGTTGTTGATTCTTCACAAAAAAATACAGTTTTATATCTTTATGTTTGAAGCCTGAAATGTGGCAAAAGGTCGCAAAGTTCAAGGGGGTCGAATACTTTCGCAAGGCACTGTATATGTATTCTATACAGATATACATCTAGTTTACCTGCCCATATGTATTCTATACAGATATACATCTATCTTACGTACCTATATGTATTCTATACAGATATACATCTAGTTTACCTACCTATATGTATTCTATACAGATATACATACTGTACATATACAGACCATAATATATAGGTACTAACCATTAGCGAGTGAGAGAGAGACCATTTCAACTCAGAGAAACACAAACACGCTGTAAAAGTATAATTTTTCTTCCTGACAATCCACAACAATCCTCCTTTTGTTTTGAGCAACGTAATAAACAGCAGAGAGAAAGGAGAGCCTTGTTGTTAGCTACATCTGCTAAATTACATACACACCACACTCCCCCTGGAGCAAAAACACCCCTCCACTCCCCCCGCGGAGCAAAAACACCCCTCCACTCCCCCCGCGGAGCAAAAACACCCCTCTACTCCCCTGGAGCAAATACACCCCTTCACTCCCTATGGAGCAAATACACCCCTCCACTCCCCCCTGGAGCAAAAACACCCCTCCACTCCCCCCTGGAGCAAAAACACCCCTCCACTCCCCCGGAGCAAAAACACCCCTCTACTCCCCCTGGAGCAAAAACACACCTCCACTCTCTCTGGAGCAAATACACCCCTCCACTCCCCCCGCGGAGCAAAAACACCCCTCCACTCCCCACGGAACAAATACACCCCTCCACTCCCCCGCGAAGCAAAAACACCCCTCCACTCCCCCCTGGAGCAAAAACACCCCTCCACTCCCCCCTGGAGCAAAAACACCCCTCCACTCCCCCTGGAGCAAAAACACCCCTCCACTCCCCCCTGGAGCAAAAACATCCCTCCACCCCCCTTTTGCCCAAAGCCCTGTTATTTGGGTGCTGGATGCACTTGACCAGCCGATGAGAATCATTATTAGTGCCTGGGCTAATTATCTTGTTAAGGGAGGAAGAGGAGGATGAGGGGAGGTGAAGGTGATAGGGAATATTCACCCCCCTCCCCCTTTACACAGAACAATAAGCAATGACAAATCACTCCCACAAGAGTACCAGTCATAACAACACATCTCTGTTCTACCAGAGATGACAGAATCACATAGGTAGCCTGAGACATTGAGTGTGGTCAGAACAGGCATGACAAACAGGTTGCTTCACAAAACACAAAAACACCACACAACAACAACCAATCTGAGTAGGGCTGCTTGTTTCTCATCAAACCGTAACATTTCTCACGTACCGTCATCTTTTACAGGATGCATTTAGTCCTCCTTTAAAGAGCTGTCGGCTGGGTTACAAAGAGCCCTAATCTGGATGTTGTGGTTCCTTTGTGCCTCGGCTGGCGGACGGTGTGGTGATGAGAGTGCTCTCGCCTCTCCCCAGCAGCACTGACTACCACAGCCAGGTAGGCATACACACACACACTGGCGGCGCATACACACACCCCGTCACCGCACACACACAAACACACCCTCTCTCACACACACACACACACACAGTGCCGCACTCCCTAACAGGGTCCAGACCCTTCAAGAGGACTGCCAACAAGACACCAGGCCAGAGCCCAGACTGTAACGTAATTGCAGGACACAAGCCAGAAAAAGCCACTATCAGATAGCAACCAAGGCTAGCGGGAAGCATGCATCCACAGTGTATAGACACTGCCTGCCTGCAACACATGAGAGGATGAGCTAGCTAGTAGCTATAAACACAGCAGTTATGGAGGCAGAGCACACACACACACACACACACACACACACACACACACAGACAGACAGAGATTACATCCAGGCTAAAATCCAGAGAAGGATACTGCCGTTAAATCTATTGTCCGTGGTGGATAGATGGATGGATAGATGGGTGAGGGAGGGATGGATAGATGGATGGATAGATGGGTGAGGGAGGGATGGATAGATGGATGGATAGATGGGTGAGGGAGGGATGGATAGATGGATGAGGGATGGATAATGCTCACCGGTGTCCTTCCTCCTTTTATTTCTGGCTCCTTCAGCACATTATCCTGGCTGGTGTGTGTCGGGTCGGGAAGGAAACGTAGCTACATCCCCTCCTCTCTCTCCCCGATGCCTCTCTTCTTCTCCCGGCGATTTATTTCATTATTTTCTCCCTCTCTCTCTCTGTCTCTCTGACTGCCTCCCCTCCTCCCTCCCTCTCTCTCTCTCCTTCTCTCCTCCTCCCTGTAGCACGGTGGCTACAGCTGTCAGTGTTGCCCTCGCTCTTTTCTTGTGGCTATTTAATTCCCCCCATTTCTCTCTCTCTCTGATGCCTCTCCTCTGTTTCTCTCTCTGATGCCTCTCCTCTGTTGCTCTCTCTGATGCCTCTCCTCACTATCTCTCTCTCTGATTCCTCTCCTCTGTTTCTCTCTCTGATGCCTCTCCTCTCTCTCTGATTCCTCTCCTCTGTTTCTCTCTCTGATGCCTCTCTTCTCTCTCTCTCTCTCTGATTCCTCTCCTCTGTTTCTCTCTCTGATGCCTCTCCTCGTCTCTCTGATGCCTCTCCTCCTCTCTCTCTCTCTCTGATTCCTCTCCTGTTTCTCTCTCTGATGCCTCTCCTCCTCTCTATCACCTCTCCTCTGTTTCTCTCTCTGATGCCTCTCCTCCTCTCTATCACCTCTCCTCTGTTTCTCTCTCTGATGCCTCTCCTCCTCTCTATCACCTCTCCTCTGTTTCTCTCTCTGATTCCTCTCCTCTCTCTCTCTCACTGATGCCTATCCTCTGTTTCTCTCTCTCTCTGATGGCTCTACTCCTCTGTTTCTCTCTCTCTGATGCTGTGAACATAAAGAACCAATATTTTACGGTATAGTGATTTCTCTTTCCACCTCTATCCCTGTCTCTCTATCATTCTCTCTGTCTACAACATCTCCTCCTGATGTCGCCAGGCATGGGGATAACGGCGCTGGCACTAGCGGTAACCGCGCTCGGCCCAGGAGAGGCAGTGGTACACAGCGGAGGGTGCTGGGAAAACACGACAGGGATCGATGCTGAGCGGTGGAAGAGGAAGAGGAGGAGGAAGAGGCGCAGGGAACGCTGAAGAGCCCGGTGCAGCCTCCGCCTGAGTGCATCCGGGCTTTCAACCCCCTCCGCCCTCCTCCTCCTCCCACACAGAGGGGGGTCTGTTCACACTCTCAGGGCCGAGCAGTCCTCAACTAACAGCTCACACAATGAGCCTGACAAGGCCGGATCAGTAAGCCAGCTAGCGAGGGAGATTAAGCATTGTCTGTTGTTGTGAGCTCTGTGTTTTGATGAGGTCTGTGAGGAGACAAGTTAGCATAGCCTGTACTGTGCAGAACAGTGAGGTCAGTACAGGGAGAACTGCTATATGAAAAGCCGGCGAACGCAGGCCTGCGCAGCGAACTAATCTCTCTAACTTTCTAACTTTAACTTTTATACTTAGAATTGTTCTAGTTTATAATTCATCTGAAGCTGCCATCTGCCAATCAATAGCCTCCAATGAGCACAATGCTTTGCCAGTTAGGTGAGTTCTAATTCTGTACCATCCTGTCTAGTGAGTACATCGATCAATGGTTAGTGTGAAATACATGTCTAAAAGAGCGAGTACATCTACATTATGTTTGTATTGTGCTTTTGGAGCACAGCAAGTACACCTACATTATGTTTGTATTGTGCTTTTGGAGCACAGCGAGTACACCTACATTATGTTTGTATTGTGCTTTTGGAGCACAGCGAGTACACCTACATTATGTTTGTATTGTGCTTTTGGAGCACAGCGAGTACACCTACATTATGTTTGTATTGTGCTTTTGGAGCACAGCAAGTACACCTACATTATGTTTGTATTGTGCTTTTGGAGCACAGCGAGTACACCTTTGTGCTTTTGGAGCACAGCGAGTACACCTACATTATGTTTGTATTGTGCTTTTGGAGCACAGCGAGTACACCTACATTATGTTTGTATTGTGCTTTAGGAGCACAGCGAGTACACCTACATTATGTTTGTATTGTGCTTTTGGAGCACAGCGAGTACACCTACATTATGTTTGTATTGTGCTTTAGGAGCACAGCGAGTACACCTACATTATGTTTGTATTGTGCTTTTGGAGCACAGCGAGTACACCTACATTATGTTTGTATTGTGCTTTTGGAGCACAGCGAGTACACCTACATTATGTTTGTATTGTGCTTTTGGAGCACAGCGAGTACACCTACATTATGTTTGTATTGTGCTTTTGGAGCACAGCGAGTACACCTACATTATGTTTGTATTTTGCTATAGGAGCACAGCGAGTACACCTACATTATGTTTGTATTGTGCTTTTGGAGCACAGCGAGTACACCTACATTATGTTTGTATTGTGCTTTTGGAGCACAGCGAGTACACCTACATTATGTTTGTATTGTGCTTTTGGAGCACAGCAAGTACACCTACATTATGTTTGTATTGTGCTTTAGGAGCACAGCGAGTACACCTACATTATGTTTGTATTGTGCTTTTGGAGCACAGCGAGTACACCTACATTATGTTTGTATTGTGCTTTTGGAGCACAGCAAGTACACCTACATTATGTTTGTATTGTGCTTTAGGAGCACAGCGGTAAAAGGCTTATACAGTAAATACATGATAATACGCTACAGTCAGTGTGTGAGGTCGTCCACAACATGACAGGGGAAGAGATACACATCTATCTTGGTTTCCTAACCTAGAAACAAAATTGTTTGTCACATTCGTTAATAAACAACATCCACCTTAATGCATATTCATATCAGTCTTTGAAGAACCAGAAGCATCCGAATTCTGAAAGACAGTGGCCATGCTCACATATTTAAAGAGATGAACCAAGATGTATGACAAACAGAGTCTGGTTTGAATTTGCAGTTTCAAAAATAAACTGTCGTAGAAAGAAGTCCAGGCAAACCGTCTTGGGATTCCGTAATGAGGAGCTCTAGTATTTCGGAACAAATTCCCAATTGTGGAAAACCCCACCCAGACAAGGCACTTAATTGAATTCATTAAACATACATTCCTGGTGACCTCACTTCCAAATCAAAGTTTATTTCTCACGTGCGCCGAATACAACAGGTATTGTCACGTGCGCCGAATACAACAGGTACCTTACAGTGAAATGCTTACTTACAGGCTCTAACCAATGGTGCGAAAAAATTAAAAAGTGTGTGTGTGTGTGTGTGTGTGTGTGTGTGTGTGTGTGTGTGTGTGTGTGTGTGTGTGTGTGTGTGTGTGTAGGTAAGTAAAGAAATAAAACAACAGTAAAAAGACATTTGAAAAAATAGTAGCAAGGCTATATACAGACACCTGTTAGTCAGGCATTGAGGTAGTATGTACATGTGTGTATGGTTAAAGTGACTATGCATACATGATGAACAGAAAGTAGCATAAGCATAAAAAGAGGGGTTGGCGGGTTGTGGGACACAATGCAGATCGCCCGGTTAGCCAATGTGCAGGTGCACATTATACTGAATGTATAGTTAAAGTGACTATGCATATATGATAAACAGAGAGCAGTGTAAAAAGAGGGGTTGGGGGGAGGCACACAATGCAAATAGTCCGGGTAACCATTTGGTTACCTTTTCAGGAGTCTTATGGCTTGGGGGTAAAAACTGTTGAGAAGCCTTTTTGTCCTAGACTTGGCACTCCGGTACCGCTTGCCATGCGGTAGTAGAGAGAACAGTCTGTGACTGGGGTGGCTGGGGTCTTTGACCATTTTTAGGGCCTTCCTCTGACACCGCTTGGTGTAGAGGTCCTGGATGGCAGGCAGCTTTGCCCCAGTGATGTACTGGGCCGTACGCACAACACTCTGAAGTACGTTGCGGTCGGAGGCCGAGCAATTGCCGTACCAAATTAAATCTAATTTATTTATATAGCCCTTCGTACATCAGCTGATATACCATATACTGATATATATATATATATATATATGCATCACTGTACCAGGCAGGGATACAACCAGTCAGGATGCTCTCGATGTTGCAGCTGTAGGACCCATGCCAAATCTTTTTAGTTTCCTGAGGGGGAATAGGCTTTGTCGTGCCCTCTTCACGACTGTCTTGGTATGTTTGGACCAATCTAGTTTGTTGTTGAGGTGGACACCAAGGAATTTGAAGCTCTCAACCTGCTCCACTACAGTGCCATCGAGAGAATGGAGACTGTGCTCCTTTTCCTGTAGTCCACAATCATCTCCGTAGTCTTGGTTACGTTGAGGGTCAGGTTGTTATTCTAGCACCACCCGACTAGGTCTCTGACCTCCTCCCTATAGGCTGTCTCGTCGTTGTCGGTGATCAGACTTACCACTGTGGTGTCGTCAGCAAACTTAATGACTGTGTTGGAGTCGTGCCTGGCCATGCAGTCGTGGGTGAACAGGGAGTACAGGAGGGGACTGAGCACGCACCCCTGGGGAGCTCCAGTGTTGAGGATCAGCGTGGCAGATATGTTGCTGTTGCTACCTACCCTCACCATCTGGGGGCGGCCTGTCAGGAAGTCCAGGATCCAGTTGCCGAGGGAGGTGTTTAATCCCATGATCCATAGCTTGGTGATGAGCTTTGAGGGTACTGTGGTGTTGAACGCTGAGCTGTAGTCAATGAACAGCATTCTCACATAGGTGTTCCTTTTGTCCAGGTGGGAAAGGGCAGTGTGGAGTGCAATAGAGATTGCATCATCTGTGGATCTGTTTGGGCGGTATGCAAATTGGAGTGGGTCTAGGGTTTCTGGGATAATGGTGTTGATGTGAGCCATTACCAGCCTTTCAAAGCACTTCATGGTTACGGACGTGAGTGCTACGGGTCTGTAGTCATTTAGGCAGGTTGCCTTTGTGTTCTTGGGCACAGGGACTATGGTGGTCTGCTTGAAGCATGTTGGTATTACAGACTCAATCAGGGACATGTTGAAAATGTCAGTGAAGACACCTGCCAGTTGGTACGCACATGCCCGGAGCACACGTCCTGGTAATCCGTCTGGCCCCGCAGCCTTGTGTATGTTGACCTGTTTAAAGGTCTTACTCACGTCGGCTACGGAGAGCATGATCACACAGTCGTCCGGAACAGCTGATGCTCTCATGCATGCCTCAGTGTTGCTTGCCTCGAAGCGAGCATAGAAGTGATTTAGCTCATCTGGTAGGCTTGTGTCACTGGGCAGCTGCCAGCTGTGTTTCCCTTTGTAGTCTGTAATTTTTTGCAAGCCCTGCCACATCCGACGAGCGTCAGAGCCGGTGTAGTACGATTCAATCTTAGCCCTGTATTGACGCTTTGCCTGTTTGATGGTACGTCGCAGGGCATAGCGGGATTTCTTGTAAGCTTGAAACCACCTTGAAAGGGGCAGCTCTACCCTTCAGCTCACTCCTCTTCCTACTAGTCATTGAGACATCTCCATACAGCAACAGATATATGACAGACACCCTGTATATGACAGACATGCCTTACACTCAAATACTCCTGACTAACCCCCTTTATATCACACAACGAATAACAAACAATTGTTCAAGTACTCTACCTATGAACACTTTCTAATATATGACTATAATCTCTTAATGATCCTGAGTTATCAGCAGGTTTGAGTCTATAGAAAAATAACCACATTTAAAAATATCATATTATGAGTGATAATAAAAACAATTTAAAAGGCTTAAAAATGCTTAAAACAACTCCTTATACCTCGTTATAAACTGGGTGGTTCGAGCCCTGAATGCTGATTGTCTGAAATCTGTGGTATAGCAGACCGTATACCACGGGTATGACAAAAAATATATCTTTTTACTGTTCTAATTACATTGGTAACCAGTTTAAAATAGATACAGTGCCTTGCGAAAGTATTCGGCCCCCTTGAACTTTGCGACCTTTTGCCACATTTCAGGCTTCAAACATAAAGATATAAAACTGTATTTTTTTGTGAAGAATCAACAACAAGTGGGACACAATCATGAAGTGAAACGACATTTATTGGATATTTCAAACTTTTTTAACAAATCAAAAACTGAAAAATTGGGCGTGCAAAATTATTCAGCCCCTTTACTTTCAGTGCAGCAAACTCTCTCCAGAAGTTCAGTGAGGATCTCTGAATGATCCAATGTTGACCTAAATGACTAATGATGATAAATACAATCCACCTGTGTGTAATCAAGTCTCCGTATAAATGCACCTGCACTGTGATAGTCTCAGAGGTCCGTTAAAAGCGCAGAGAGCATCATGAAGAACAAGGAACACACCAGGCAGGTCCGAGATACTGTTGTGAAGAAGTTTAAAGCCGGATTTGGATACAAAAAGATTTCCCAAGCTTTAAACATCCCAAGGAGCACTGTGCAAGCGATAATATTGAAATGGAAGGAGTATCAGACCACTGCAAATCTACCAAGACCTGGCCGTCCCTCTAAACTTTCAGTTCATACAAGGAGAAGACTGATCAGAGATGCAGCCAAGAGGCCCATGATCACTCTGGATGAACTGCAGAGATCTACAGCTGAGGTGGGAGACTCTGTCCATAGGACAACAATCAGTCGTATATTGCACAAATCTGGCCTTTATGGAAGAGTGGCAAGAAGAAAGTCATTTCTTAAAGATATCCATAAAAAGTGTTGTTTAAAGTTTGCCACAAGCCACCTGGGAGACACACCAAACATGTGGAAGAAGGTGCTCTGGTCAGATGAACCAGAATTGAACTTTTTGGCAACAATGCAAAACGTTATGTTTGGCGTAAAAGCAACACAGCTGAACACACCATCCCCACTGTCAAACATGGTGGTGGCAGCATCATGGTTTGGCCCTGCTTTTCTTCAGCAGGGACAGGGAAGATGGTTAAAATTGATGGGAAGATGGATGGAGCCAAATACAGGACCATTCTGGAAAAGACCTGAGACTGGGACGGAGATTTGTCTTCCAACAAGACAATGATCCAAAACATAAAGCAAAATCTACAATGGAATGGTTCAAAAATAAACATATCCAGGTGTTAGAATGGCCAAGTCAAAGTCCAGACCTGAATCCAATCGAGAATCTGTGGAAAGAACTGAAAACTGCTGTTCACAAATGCTTTCCATCCAACCTCACTGAGCTCGAGCTGTTTTGCAAGGAGGAATGGGAAAAAATTTCAGTCTCTCGATGTGCAAAACTGATAGAGACATACCCCAAGCGACTTACAGCTGTAATCGCAGCAAAAGGTGGCGCTACAAAGTATTAACTTAAGGGGGCTGAATAATTTTGCACGCCCAATTTTTCAGTTTTTGATTTGTTAAAAAAGTTTGAAATATCCAATAAATGTCATTCCACTTCATGATTGTGTCCCACTTGTGGTTGATTCTTCACAAAAAAATACAGTTTTATATCTTTATGTTTGAAGCCTGAAATGTGGCAAAAGGTCGCAAAGTTCAAGGGGGCCGAATACTTTCGCAAGGCACTGTATAAGGCACCTCAGGGCCTTATTGCTTAATTATACTCATTATAGAGTGGTAAGGAGGAAGAGGAGGAGCTCCATGGACCCTTCCTGTCCAGATGTAATTTAGCCATACATTGTAGTCATTGCACTCTGTAGAGTTGCTAGTTTCTCTAGTTTTCTCGTGTCAATTAAATCGTGACATTCCTGGATTACTCACTATATTAAATAAAGCATGATTTAATCACCAAATATGATAGTCAGTTTAAAAAAAGGTTAAGGGTACAAGACTGTGTACATACAGTATCTGGCTGTTTTGGTGAAATCACTAGATATCCCATCGAGCCAAGCGGGAAGAGGCTGCCCAGTTCCAAGACCAAATCATGAGGCAGATTGTAGTTTTTATGCCCTGATGTAAGGAGCTGGCGGAGAAAATGTTGATGAAACAATTTAGAGATGAAACAAATAAATCAAATGACTCATATTTAAGGACAGTGAATACAGTACAATCCTGAAATCAGATGCACCTGTCAATAGGAGAACAAAGCTCAAAACAAAATTAATGATGAAGTCTCCTCCGGACATGGTAGACACCTCCTCCTCCTCCTCCCCGTTCTATTCCTGTTGGTTTGAGGTCTTATTCTATTATGTAGTTAACCTCCATTGTCTTCCAAGAGTTGCTGCATATTTTTCACACTGCTGGTCTTTTATCTGACATCATCACCAGGGCAACTAGTCCCATACACTTCAGCTGCATGGCATGTTTGTCAAGGTGAAATGTTCAGATTAAAAATAGAACAGTACCTTATAGAACAAACAGAGATCTTGATTTCACAAGTCTGGTATGTCTATTCTCTATTGTAGTGACGTGTTGAACATCCTTTTTCTGTTTATAATGCTGAACTGTTATGGACTACTGATTTCCTCCAAGCGCTCTCTTTTTCTCCAAGACAAAGGGTCATAAAAGTGGCCCTTCACACGCAAAGGCTGCCTGATAATGTGATGCAATAATTCCCTTGGTATTTTGGAATGTTCTATCAACTGACAGACCCAGTCGGTTTTCGACAGAAAGTTGTGGCCCTGCCCGACTATGGGGAAAATAACCTGTTGTTACCTAGGTTACCCCACTGGCTCACAGCAAATACCTGGCCTTTTTTCCCAAACACAATTTTATTTTTGTCTGCTTGTTTTAGTCAATTTACTACATTTAAGTAAAGTACAACATTGCCTGCTCCTGAGTGTTCTCACTACTTAGAAAAACATACTATTGTAGGCCTTCCCTCATGCCGCTTTCCATGACGATGCTAGCAGCCATGATGCTAGCAGCCACGTGAGTGAGTGCTAGCTACTGACCGGAACATTAAGCTAGCCAAGACCAACAACACAAACAAATGTACTAAACAGCTCCAAGTAGTGAGTGGGGTTACAAATGGACTATTCTAAACAAGTTAAATGTCATACCTGTGATGAAATGTTTTCACACACATAGTTACATGTACACTACTTGGACACCGGGTCCCCACATTTCCCACCCTCCCATGTTGAATAGCCTGAAGCCACAGGACTCTTGCCACAGGCTCTACTTCCCTACGTGGGAGCATTGGCAACCACAGGTTGTCATTTTTCACCTGGTTACATGTACATTGAACAACACAGCAGCTTTTTGGCATGTTTTTTTTCTTCTTCTGTATATAACAAAAAAATAAACAACGAAGTTGGCTCTTTTACACTGGGGGTCAATGGGAAAGAATGTTTATTTTTCCCAATTTGCCATGGTAATGTATCATTTTCATTCAGATGATGCTAACTGATGTGGCTCATGCAATTGAAATGTCAGTTGTGTTGACTCAGCAAATCACAGCACAAATTGAAGGGTACACTTCCTGATTTTACTTCCTGGCATGGGTACACTCAAAATGGCTGCCAGTCCACCCATTATGTCATCAATGACTTGAATGGAGATGCCCTTTCTATTCATTCCTATTTCTATGGGTGTGATACCATGTGACCTCACAGGACTACAAAAGGTGCTGTCTCCACCTTGCACTCTTAACCTCTTATCCTGCCGGACATATTAACTCTGTACCCAAAGAAGGGAGGAGAACCTCCATCTCCAGCAGCCCGACCACAGAGCCTGGACCTTTGCCTTTAACGGCCAGAACTGGGAACTGCCAGGAAGTATTCCCTAAAGTACATTTTAGGGAATAGTACCTGTAATCCAGTAGACAAATTGGGACAGAAGTGCTAATGCACTAAACAGACTCGGAAGAAGACAGAAGACCTTAAAGAGCTCACGTAGCCTGAACGGTACACTTCAGCTAACCTTCTCCAAGGACAAAGAGCTAGCGTAGCCTGAGCGGTACACTTCAGCTAACCTTCTCCAAGGACAAAAAGCTAGCGTAGCCTGAACGGTACACTTCAGCTAACCTTCTCCAAGGACAAAAAGCTAGCGTAGCCTGAACGGTACACTTCAACTAACCTTCTCCAAGGACAAAGAGCTAGCGTAGCCTGAACGGTACACTTCAGCTAACCTTCTCCAAGGACAAAGAGCTAGCGTAGCCTGAACATTACACTTCAGCTAACCTTCTCCAAGGACAAAAAGCTAGCGTAGCCTGAACGGTACACTTCAGCTAACCTTCTCTAAGGACAAAGAGCTAGCGTAGCCTGAACGGTACACTTCAGCTAACTTTCTCCAAGGACAAAGAGCTAGCGTAGCCTGAACGGTACACTTCAGCTAACCTTCTCCAAGGACAAAGAGCTAGCGTAGCCTGAACGGTACACTTCAGCTAACCTTCTACAAGGACAAAGAGCTAGCGTAGCCTGAATGGTACACTTCAGCTAACCTTCTCCAAGGACAAAGAGCTAGCATAGCCTGAACGGTACACTTCAGCTAACCTTCTCCAAGGAAAGAAGGAGAAGACAATTAGAACACAGCCTCTGCACCCACAGTGTCTGAGGTGGACTCGTCCTCACCAAGGTGGTCATGCCCTCAGACACTTTGACACCCAGGTGGACACGCCCTCAGACACTGTGACACCCAGGTGGACACGCCCTCAGACACTGTGACACCCAGGTGGACACACCCTCAGACACTGTGACACCAAGGTGGACACGTCCTCACCAAGGTGGACACGTCCTCACCAAGGTGGACACGTCTTCAGACATTGTGACACCCAGGTGGACACGCCCTCAGACACTGTGACACCCAGGTGGACACACCCTCAGACACTGTGACACCAAGGTGGACACGTCCTCAGACACTGTGACACCCAGGTGGACACGCCCTCAGACACTGTGACACCCAGGTGGACACGCCCTCAGACACTGTGACACCCAGGTGGACACGCCCTCAGACACTGTGACACCCAGGTGGACACGTCCTCAGACACTGTGACACCCAGGTGGACACACCCTCAGACACTATGACACCCAGGTGGACACGCCCTCAGACACTGTGACACCCAGGTGGACACGCCCTCAGACACTGTGACACCCAGGTGGACACGCCCTCAAACACTATGACACCCAGGTGGACACGCCCTCAGACACCCAGGTGGACACGCCCTCAGACACTATGACACCCAGGTGGACACGCCCTCAGACACTGTGACACCCAGGTGGACACGTCCTCAGACACTGTGACACCCAGTTGGACACACCCTCAGACACTATGACACCCAGTTGGACACGCCCTCAGACACTGTGACACCCAGGTGGACACGCCCTCAGACACTGTGACACCCAGGTGGACACGCCCTCAGACACTGTGACACCCAGGTGGACACGCCCTCAGACACTGTGACACCCAGGTGGACACGCCCTCAGACACTGTGACACCCAGGTGGACACGCCCTCAGACACTGTGACACACAGGTGGACTTTAAAAAATATATATACAAATTTTTCAACTAGGAAAGTCCTATAAGAACAAATTCTTATTTACAATGATAGCCAAACCCGGACAACGCTGGGCCATTTGTGCGTCGCCCCATGCGACTCCCAATCACAGCCGGATGAGATTCAGCCTGAATTCGAACCATGGACTGTAGTGAAACCTCTAGCACTGAGATGCAGTGCCTTAGACCGCTGTGCCACTCGGGAGGCCTCAGACGATGACAACAAGTTGGACACAGCCTCTCTGTCTCTCACACAGAAACACTGTGATACTGCAGCTGCATAGACTCCTCCCCCGAGACAATAGGAATGCTATCTCCAGGACAATTTCCCGTTTTATTCCTCTTCCCATCTCCTCCTCCTCCCATTCCTCCCTCACTCCTCCTCCTCCCATTCCTCCCATACTCCTTCATCCTCCTCCCAGTCCTCCTTCACTCCTATCTCCTCCTCCTCCCATTCCTCCCTCACTCACATCTCCTCCCATTCCTCCCTCACTCCTCCTCCTCCCATTCCTCCCATACTCCTTCATCCTCCTCCCAGTCCTCCTTCACTCCTATCTCCTCCTCCTCCCATTCCTCCCTCACTCACATCTCCTCCCATTCCTCCCTCACTCCTATCACATCCTCCTCCCATTCCTCCCTCACTCCTATCTCCTCCTCCTATTCCTACCTCATCCTCCATCTTCCTCCTCCCATTCTTCCCTCACTCCTTCATCCTCCTCCCATTCCTCCCTCACTCCTTGCTCCTCCCTCACTCCTTCCTCCTCCTCCACAAGAATGGCCACAGCTCATGATCAGCAGCATTGGGCCAACCCTCTCATCCTGAAGCACTGAAGCACTACTATAGATAAACTAACTAACTAACTAACTAACCTAAGAAAACTCTTTGTGGCATATAGAACACAAACAAAAAACAAATGTTCCTTACAAACACAGCAGGTGTATGGACAGCAAGCTACAGAATACATCGCATCCTCTACTATTACCCATGTACAGAATACAGTATACTCTGGACAGAGCACAGGCATCCCTTACATCACACACACACACTTACCATCACACACACAGCCTAAAACCCACACTGGTGCACCACCCGGCAAAACATGCTGGCACAGCAAATGTACAAGAGTGTGCTATAGGCAACCCGATACTATGTGAGAGAGATAGAGATAGAGCTATTTAGAGGGAGAGCGAGAGAAAGAGAGGGCTAGAGAGAGAGGGCTAGAGAGAGAGAGAGAGAGAGGGCTAGAGAGAGAGAGAGAGAGAGAGAGAGAGAGAGAGATGCCACGATACACCACACATCGCATCGAAGACCAACAACAGAGCACAAGATGATGGATCGGCATTTTCCTTTCTGACTTACAGTTTTAAGACATTTGTCATGTTTATCTTCAAAGTGAACCATTCTTAACCAATAAGTGACTGTAATTTCCGACATTAGCATAAAGGTTAACATGTACACCTCTCCGTGATGCTGATATTAGACAACCCAACACCAGAGAACCCATCAACAAGGAATATCTGTCAGACAACGTGGGAGTACTGTGTCTCAAAATCAGCCTCACCGCCAGGGAATGTAATGGAGGGAGAGAAAAAAAGAGGGAATAGAGGGAGAGAAACCATAGCTAGTGTCAGAGGGAATTAAGAGAGAGAAAATAGAGGGAAAAGAGGGAGAGAAACCATAGCTAGTGTCTGAGGGAATTAAGAGAGGGAAAGGAGAGGGAATAGAGGGAGAGAAACCATAGCTAGTGTCTGAGGGAATGAAGAGCGAGAATAGAGGGAGAGAAACCATAGCTATTGTCAGAGGGAATTAAGAGAGGGAAAAGAGAGGGAATAGAGGGAGAGAAACCATAGCTAGTGTCTGAGGGAATGAAGAGAGAGAATAGAGGGAGAGAAACCATAGCTAGTGTCAGAGGGAATGGAGAGAGGGAATAGAGGGAGAGAAACCATAGCTAGTGTCTGAGGGAATGAAGAGAGAGAATAGAGGGAGAGAAACCATAGCTAGTGTCAGAGGGAATGGAGAGAGGGAATAGAGGGAGAGAAACCATAGCTAGTGTCTGAGGGAATGAAGAGAGGGAATAGAGGGAGAGAAACCATGGCTAGTGTCAGAGGGAATTAAGAGAGGGAAAAGAGAGGGAATAGAGGGAGAGAAACCATAGCTAGTGTCTGAGGGAATGAAGAGAGAGAATAGAGGGAGAGAAACCATAGCTAGTGTCAGAGGGAATGGAGAGAGGGAATAGAGGGAGAGAAACCATAGCTAGTGTCTGAGGGAATGAAGAGAGAGAATAGAGGGAGAGAAACCATAGCTAGTGTCAGAGGGAACGGAGAGAGGGAATAGAGGGAGAGAAACCATAGCTAGTGTCTGAGGGAATGAAGAGAGGGAATAGAGGGAGAGAAACCATAGCTAGTGTCAGAGGGAACGGAGAGAGGGAATAGAGGGAGAGAAACCATAGCTAGTGTCAGAGGGAATTAAGAGAGAGAAAATAGAGGGAGAGAAACCATAGCTAGTGTCTGAGGGAATGAAGAGAGATAATAGAGGGAGAGAAACCATAGCTAGTGTCAGAGGGAATTAAGAGAGATAATAGAGGGAGAGAAACCATAGCTAGTGTCTGAGGGAATGAAGAGAGGGAATAGAGGGAGAGAAACCATAGCTAGTGTCTGAGGGAATGAAGAGAGATAATAGAGGGAGAGAAACCATAGCTAGTGTCTGAGGGAATGAAGAGAGGGAATAGAGGGAGAGAAACCATAGCTAGTGTCAGACGGAATTAAGAGAGAGAAAATAGAGGGAGAGAAACCATAGCTAGTGTCTGAGGGAATGAAGAGAGAGAAAATAGAGGGAGAGAAACCATAGCTAGTGTCTGAGGGAATGAAGAGAGAGAATAGAGGGAGAGAAACCATAGCTAGTGTCAGAGGGAACGGAGAGAGAGAAAAGAGAGGGAAGGAGAGAAAGGAAGAGGGTTAGTGAAGGTGTCAACAGTGAGCTGAATACATCCTGCTGCTGTCGCCACCCTGTGAAAGGGACGAGTGGTAAACAGCTGACCACTTATTGGAGGGAACGCTCCAGAACTAAGATGTGCTTAACATTACTTGGCTGCTCCAGTAAACATTCAAGAAACGTCCAGGTAACGTTCAGCAGGTCTTTTGTTGTGAGCATGCACACGTGGAACATATCTACATCATATGTTGCTTTGTTTTTTTTTATTAAAAAATAAATTAAAAGGTTTAAGAAAATATTATTCTTTATCGTTACAATACTTATATTTTATTAATATTGAAGCAACTTTTAAACAACTTCCATGTCCTTTAAGAATAACAACAACAACAAAAATGAGCAAAGTACAGAGATCTTTGATGAAAACCTGCTCCAGAGCGCTCATGACTCAGATAGTTTGTTGGTGATGTGGACCCCAAGGAACTCAAAACTCTCGAACCGCTCCACTACAGCCCTGTCGATCCATTTCCTACAGTCCACGATCAGCTCCTTTGTCTTGCTGACTGAAGGAAAGGTACTTATTTAACTTGTAAATAAGTGTAATGTTTCATCTTACAGTTAACTACTAGGTTATTTACAGTTAGTAAGTTAGTACTCCTACACTATACTCTCCTAGATGAATACTCCACCAAGGTAGAGGGTCATGTCGTGTTGCGGGAGCTAGCTAGCGGTAGCTAACTGAATGTAAACAAATTAGTTGTATCATTCCACATTCAACTATTCAATTAATTTACATTCAGTCAGCTAGCTAGCGTGCTTATTCTCATTTGCTAGCTACAGAACACTGCTTCATGCCTCCAAAAATAATGGGGAGGTGCCTCTAGTTTTGTTTACATTTTGCGAATGGTTAGCGGTGTTAGCATCTCCTGGGAAACCAGGTGTAATACGTGTGTGTAATAAGTAGCACTAGTACTCACTGTCTTCACCTGGACATGGCGTACCAGGCTTCAATGGAGTACTGGGGAAGACTGCAAG
Organism: Oncorhynchus mykiss; assembly: GCF_057628025.1. Lineage (NCBI taxonomy): Eukaryota > Metazoa > Chordata > Actinopteri > Salmoniformes > Salmonidae > Oncorhynchus > Oncorhynchus mykiss. The sequence continues at coordinate 74,517,421 of NC_143030.1, read as the reverse complement.
AAAATAATGAAAGACAACTATGAATATCCAGAGACATGCCTAGTCAAAATCTTGGGACATAGACAGACTAATGATATAATTATTGCAGAGGAGGAGAGGAGGGGAAAGGAGAGGAGGAGTTGAAAAGAGAGTAGAGAAGAGGAGGTGAAAGGAGAAGGTGAGGTAGAGAGGGGGGGGGGGGGAGAGAGTTTAGACAGACTGAGGCCTGACTGACCGTGCAGCAGGAGTCCAGAGTTCCTGTTGCGGCTGTGGATCCGGAAGGCCTCCTCTAGTTCCATCTGAGAAGAGATGGTACATGGGTCTCCTATGAGACACACGCATGGCGACACACACAAACAGATTATTAATTTATTTCACACAGGTAGTGGAGATACGCAGGTTGTAGCTAGCTTAGGATCTTGTCTACCCTGATTACAACTGAGTCATCTTCCACCCACCCGCAGGTGCGAGGCCCAATTACCCTCATCGTCGATCCACTTGAGCATGATTGGCTGATGCCGGTCCAGGCCGCACATCACCCACACCTTCTCACACAGTTCAATGTAGGTTACCGTGGTAGCCAGGTCCGTGATCAGCATGTCCCTACACACCCAGGAGATGCTAACATGCCAGCCACATACCACTGCTGGCTTGCTTCTGAAGGTAAGCAGGGTTGTTCCTGGATGGGAGACCAGATGCTGCTGGAAGTGGTGTTGGAGGGCCAGTAGAAGGCACTCTTTCCTCTGGTCTAAAGAAATGCCCCAGGGCAGTGATTGGGGACACTGCCCTGTGTAGGGTGCTGTCTTTCAGAAGGGACGTTAAACAGGTGTCCTGACTCTCTGATGTCATTAAAGATCCCATGGCCCTTATCGTAAGAGTAGGGGTGTTAACCCTAGTGTCCTGGCTAAATTCCCAATCTGGTCAATTTATCATCCCCCAGCTTACAATTGGCTCATTCCTCCCTGTAACTATTCCCCAGGTTGTTGCTGTAAAAGAAAATGTGTTCTCAGTCAACTTACCTGGTAAAATAACAGATTAATATTATTCAAATGACAGAGACTCTTTGACATTGATGAATATTATTCAAATCACAGACTCTTTCACTTTGCAATACATCAGGGTTAGTGCAGATAGAAATACACCCAATTGGATTCAGTCGAGAAGCTTGAACATAAATTAAAATGCAGCCCAAGCCAGACATGCATTGACGACAGTCAGAGAGTATTTCCTTAAGACAACGCTGGAGGTACCTGTTCAGCATTAGACGTGTGTGGACTAAATATCTTGTAAACATGGAATTACAACAAACCACTACAGACATCCATCCATCACGTGACTGTCATTTGAATGTGATAAACAGACGAAGGAAGGATGAATTACTACACAATATGATTTTATCAACTGAGCTCGGCTACAGGTTGAACCATGCACGGCTACTTTTTTATATTTATTTTAATAGTTTATTTCACCTTTATTTAACCAGGTAGGGCAGTTGAGAACACCTTTATTTAACCAGGTAGGTCAGTTGAGAACACCTTTATTTAACCAGGTAGGGCAGTTGAGAACACCTTTATTTAACCAGGTAGGGCAGTTGAGAACACCTTTATTTAACCAGGTAGGGCAGTTGAGAACACCTTTATTTAACCAGGTAGGGCAGTTGAGAACACCTTTATTTAACCAGGTAGGTCAGTTGAGAACAAGTTCTCTTTTACAACTGCGACCTGGCCAAGATAAAGCAAAGCAGTTCGACACACACAACAACACAGAGTTACACATGGAATAAACAAGCGTACAGTCAATAACACAATAGAAAAAAATAAAGTCTATATACAGTGAGTGCAAATGACGTGCGGAGGCAAGGCAATAAATAGGCCATAGTAGCAAAGTAATTACAATTTAGCAGATAAACACTGGAGTGATAGATGAGCAGATCATGGTGTGTAAGTAGTGATACTGGTGTGCAAAAGAGCAAATAAAAACAATATGGGGATGAGGTAGGTAGATTGGGTGGGCTATTTACAGATGGACTATGTACAGCTGCAGCGATCGGTTAGCTGCTCAGATAGCTGATGTTTAAAGTTAGTGAGGGAAATGTAAGTCTCCAGCTTCAGCGATTTTTGCAATTCGTTCCAGTCACTGGCAGCAAAGAACTGGAAGGAAAGGTGCCCAAACGAGGTGTTGGCTTTAGGCAACAGATTGAACTGTGCACGGCTACAGGTTGAACTGTGCAGATGAACATTTGGACTTCCTTTAGCGGGAGGAAGCGGAATGATCCATGGAAGTGACGGCCTGGTGGCCAACACCATGCGACATACAAGCTGCTGCACACTGTGCGTGTCCGTCTGAATCCTGAAACTAGGGCCTGCCCTACAGGATGCCAGGTTGTGTGAGATGCCACTCCAGGCAAGCATTAGTCATTCAGATATCACTCTAGTCTTTCATCACTGCTCCAGGGATGGGCATGAGTACTACAGTACTCCAACGGACGTCAAAACTCAATCTTTAACCAGAGATAATGCAAGTAAAATACCGTAAAACTATTTGGTGGAATGTGCTTTGTGGTTTGTCCCACCGAAAACAAATATAATGTTGTCTTGAAGACAATGTTCATTTGCTTTGACTCCAGTGTTCCATAGACCTACATGTTGACTCTAGTGTTACATAGTCCTACATGTTGTGTTCCATAGGCCTACATGTTGACTCTAGTGTTCTACATGTTGACTCTAGTGTTCTACATGTTGACTCTAGTGTTCCATAGGCCTACATGTTGACTCTAGTGTTCCATAGGCCTACATGTTGTGTTCCATAGTCCTACATGTTGACTCTAGTGTTCCATAGTCCTACATGTTGACTCTAGTGTTCCATAGGCCTACATGTTGTGTTCCATAGTCCTACATGTTGACTCTAGTGGTCCATAGTCCTACATGTTGACTCTAGTGTTCCATAGTCCTACATGTTGACTCTAGTGGTCCATAGTCCTACATGTTGACTCTAGTGGTCCATAGTCCTACATGTTGACTCTAGTGGTCCATAGTCCTACATGTTGACTCTAGTGTTCCATAGTCCTACATGTTGACTCTAGTGTTCCATAGTCCTACATGTTGACTCTAGTGTTCCATAGTCCTACATGTTGACTCTAGTGTTCCATAGGCCTACATGTTGACTCTAGTGTTCCATAGTCCTACATGTTGACTCTAGTGTTCCATAGTCCTACATGTTGACTCTAGTGTTCCATAGGCCTACATGTTGTGTTCCATAGGCCTACATGTTGACTCTAGTGTTCTACATGTTGACTCTAGTGTTCCATAGGCCTACATGTTGACTCTAGTGTTCCATAGTCCTACATGTTGACTCTAGTGGTCCATAGGCCTACATGTTGTGTTCCATAGTCCTACATGTTGACTCTAGTGTTCCATAGTCCTACATGTTGACTCTAGTGTTCCATAGGCCTACATGTTGACTCTAGTGTTCCATAGGCCTACATGTTGTGTTCCATAGGCCTACATGTTGACTCTAGTGTTCCATAGGCCTACATGTTGTGTTCCATAGGCCTACATGTTGACTCTAGTGTTCCATAGGCCTACATGTTGACTCTAGTGTTCCATAGTCCTACATGTTGACTCTAGTGGTCCATAGGCCTACATGTTGTGTTCCATAGTCCTACATGTTGACTCTAGTGTTCCATAGTCCTACATGTTGACTCTAGTGTTCCATAGGCCTACATGTTGACTCTAGTGTTCCATAGGCCTACATGTTGTGTTCCATAGGCCTACATGTTGACTCTAGTGTTCCATAGGCCTACATGTTGTGTTCCATAGGCCTACATGTTGACTCTAGTGTTCCATAGGCCTACATGTTGACTCTAGTGTTCCATAGTCCTACATGTTGACTCTAGTGTTCCATAGTCCTACATGTTGACTCTAGTGTTCCATAGGCCTACATGTTGTGTTCCATAGGCCTACATGTTGTGTTCCATAGGCCTACATGTTGACTCCAGTGTAAATTAGCATATTTTTTGCGTTAAATATATATTTTTGTCATTCAGAGTACTTGAAAAAAACAATGTGTGTACTTGAACAGACCAAAAATCCCTGCGTTGCCCATCCCAACTCATCCCTGAATAAATACTCTCCTTCGGTTGGTTCAATGACACTAGAAAAGGCATATGGTTCTCTGCTATGGGTAGCAGGTGTTATAGGGGTAGCCATGGCAACTACTATGTATGGGTTATTTTGACTTGTTCTACATGTATGGTGTTCTATACAGAGACCCGTTTGAGTCCAATGACAGACAGTGGCTCATACAGGCCAGAGGCAACAGACACAAGACTACTCTTCTCACAACTCACATCTGCATGCTACCAAACACCAGCTAGCCAGCTACTCTGTCAGAGAGAGATAAAAATGGAGGAAAACTTGGGCAAGTCATTCTTATTCATTGACTAAAAGAAACGTCAGCCTTGAATAATTCAGTCCCCCCACGCAGTTAAACAAGTGTGTCTCACTATTTGTGAGCATTTTAAGTGAAACATAAAAGGCTAGATGCAAAAATCAACTAGCTATTAGCAAACAACTACAGCAAATAGCTAACAGCTACAAACAATTATGCAAAATAGGCAACCGGTGTGTAGTAGTTAGCCTGATGAAACCAACCTGATAGCTGCGTTCCCTATTCTGTTTAGAAGTTAAACGTGATCAGGCTGGTCCCACCAAGCTATCTAGTAGTAGGATATTTCCATGAAATATCATTGGCACAGCATATACATAAAAGGTTGGCTGCACTGATGAGACGGCTAGCCTAATTGGGAGTGAATTGCAAATCCAACTCACATTCATTGGCATGTGGTGAGAAAACCATTCATTATGACACAGGTTTCACTTCTGTTTCTCGGCTACTATTGAAGTGGACATGGACACCCGTGATTGCTCCTTGTTTGTGTCTCAACCCATGCCAGGTCTCAGCTGTTGACTACATCATTGGTTGGTACTGCGGCCATCTGCCGGATTCAGAGTGGCTCTTTGTTGGCACAAAATGGCTACCTACCCTGCATCTCCAGGCCGGTGGCAGGCTATATTTTGATGGATAGGTTAATATCGTCATCAACACACAATACCATCAACGGATCAACTGCATTTGTAATCCATTCCAAAGCCATAGGCCTACATCCATCACTGAAAATGTTGGTTTCTTTTCCTATTCAAATCTAAACAGTCATTTAAAATTCTGAAAATTGAGATTACACTTCTACATAAATGTATAGGTGACCTTGTGGGCACCTTTGATATGGACCTTGTAAACTGTAGTGTGTTCATCCCAACATCACACCTCATTATAGGCCAACCTAACCCTTCCTGTCTGAATCTGCTACTGTTGACAACACACAAACCCAATTCAGAATACGGGCATTGACCAATGTGACAAATAGGCAGATATGTTCAGGATCACTTAAGCCAGACATAATTCACTATTTATATTTCCAGGGGATCATTTTAGGGCAGCCAGTGGTGATATGGTTAGTATTCGACCGATCTCGGTTACCCAGAATTTATATTCCTGTGAAAGTTGTCACTTCCCGTTTAACTTCTGGGGGGAACGACATTAATAATTGGGATTTCCGTTGTGTGAAGGAAGGAAGCAAAGTGTAGCAAAGCTAATTTCTCCGCTGTGTATGATCCGTGTGGATACATGTGCGAAGCAGTACACATGGAAGAGTGCTGATGTTTTCAACACAACTATTTAGAATCTTAGCGGTGTCCATGTTTTCAACACAACTATTTAGAATCTTAGCGGTGTCCATGTTTTCAACACAACTATTTAGAATCTTAGCAGTGTTCATGTTTTCAACACAACTATTTAGAATCTTAGCGGTGTCCATGTTTTCAACACAACTATTTAGAATCTTAGCGGTGTCCATGTTTTCAACACAACTATTTAGAATCTTAGCAGTGTTCATGTTTTCAACACAACTATTTAGAATCTTAGCGGTGTCCATGTTTTCAACACAACTATTTAGAATCTTAGCAGTGTCCATGTTTTCAACACAACTATTTAGAATCTTAGCGGTGTCCATGTTTTCAACACAACTATTTAGAATCTTAGCAGTGTTCATGTTTTCACCACAACTATTTAGAATCTTAGCGGTGTCCATGTTTTCAACACAACTATTTAGAATCTTAGCAGTGTCCATGTTTTCAACACAACTATTTAGAATCTTAGCGGTGTCCATGTTTTCAACACAACTATTTAGAATCTTAGCAGTGTCCATTCCATCATGTAGTTCATCCCACTGCAACGGTTGTGCTTAAAAATGCTGACTGGCAAAGGGGACGTCTTAACATGCTTGCCAACTGGCTATGGCAAAAGTTTAATATACTGTATAACAATTTAATGAATACAGCCACAGCTACAGTATATGAGCCATTTCATTTAGCAGGTTAATGTTCTTTTTTCAACCACTGTAAGTTCATAAGAGACAGTAGATACCCTGAGTGTACAATACATTAGGAACACCTGCTCCTTCCATGACAGACTGATCAGGTGAATCCAGGTGAAATCTACGATCCCTTATTGAAGTCACCTATTAGATGAAGGAGAGAAGACAGGTTAATGAAGGATTTTTAAGCCTTGAGATAATTGAGTTCTTCAAACCACCGTGTTCAGCAAGAGGTTGACAGGACTGGCAGTGGATGAAGTGCACACTGTTGTTCATTGGTAAGTCTACATTTCAGACCATTGCCATTGCAGCTAGCTGTATCATCCATCCTACTTTACTATTAACTGGCTAGCTGTATCATCCATCCTACTTTACTATTAACTGGCTAGCTGTATCATCCATCCTACTTTACTATTAACTGGCTAGCTGTATCATCCATCCTACTTTACTATTAACTGGCTAGCTGTATCACTCTTTCTACTTTACTATTAACTGGCTAGCTGTATCATCCATCCTACTTTACTATTAACTGGCTAGCTGTATCATCCATCCTACTTTACTATTAACTGGCTAGCTGTATCATCCATCCTACTTCTCTATTAACTGGCTAGCTGTATCATCCATCCTACTTTACTATTAACTGGCTAGCTGTATCATCCATCCTACTTTACTATTAACTGTCTAGCTGTATCATCCATCCTACTTTACTATTAACTGGCTAGCTGTATCATCCATCCTACTTCTCTATTAACTGGCTAGCTGTATCAAGCAGCTTCAGATGCGAGGGGGAAAATATATATATTTATACACACTGAAAAAATATGTATAAAACGCAACATGCGACAATTTCAACGATGTTACTGAGTTACAATTCATATAAGGAAATCAGTCAATTGAAATAAATTAATTAGGCCCTAATCTATGGATTTCACATGACTGGGCAGCCTTGTTAAAATGCCAATCTTTGTTTGAACACAAGTACAACAACACACTAAAGTTGGCCAACATCCGTTTAGTTACTGTTAGTTCCAGTATTTCCTTTATGAGCATCAGGGTTGTTGCCACGACCATTGTAGAGGTATGTTTTAGGTTGGGTGTGGCAGCTAGTGTTACTAAGGGCATGTGCAGGTAGGAAGCAGCTCTCTGGCACTTCTACAATATGCACTAGCCAGCAGAGCAGACCTAGTTTCTTACAGCTGCACTAGAGTCTGACAGGCTTCCTGTGTACATTAAGAAACTGCAGAGCCAGCACGAGATATGGCTTGGAAAAAGGAACCTCAATCCAGAGATGAGGAACTCGCAGTACTCCGAATTGTTCCATTATCCCAACCGTTACATCGAGAAGACTGAACGCCTGCTTGTTTTTCTAGAAAACGGTCCTTTTCGTCCTTATGCAAAGTAGCACAAAACACAGCAGTCATTTTGGAATCATACCAAGAGCTCATACCGGAGCTCTGAGGCATGCGTCGAAATCACTAAGCAGTGTACTTCGAAGCAGCATGCCAATGTTTGGTTAAATCACATTATCTGGTGTTACAATCTGTAGCGAATTCAGAGCCTAATGCCTTGTAAGAACTTAATGAATAGGGTTGTGGGTACATCTATATGTATCCAGTACCCTATTGACCAATCATTGTAATATTGAATTTAGAGTATATTTGGTGCGTGCACAGGATACAGCAGGTATGAAGTGACATACTTAAATTTACAGTCATTTAGCAGACACTCTTATCCACAGCAACTTACAGTAGGGAGTGCATAGATATTCACACTTTTTTCATTCCGGTCCCCCATGGGAATCGAACCCACAACCCTAGCATTGCAAACACCGGGCTCTACAAATTGAACCACACAGGACTTTAATGTCATACACATGTCCCATGTAAACACTTACTTTGGGACCACTCTTTAGCGTGACTTCATAGGCACTTCGATGTAACTACGTGAACATGTATCTGAGCATAACAAACATTAGGAACACGAGCATCCACTGCTTCAAAGGCACTTTAATATTTTGTCTTGTCACTTCACCCTCTGAATAGCACACACACAAGTCATGTCTCAATTGTCTCAAGGCTGAAAAATCCTTCTTTAACTGGTCTCATCCCATTCATAGACTGATTGAAGTGGATTTAACAAGTGACATCAGTAAGGGATCATAGCCTTCACCTGCATTCACCTGGTCAGTCTATGTCATGAAAAGAGCAGGTATTCTTAATGTTTTGTACACTCAATGTATAGTGTGCATCATCTCTTAGAAAAATGCTTAGGTTAGAGTCAAATGTCAGGAAAGTCAAAGCATTATCCTAGGCCTGAAAAGATTCCCAAAAGCCTGGCAGTGAGCGAGGTAAGAAATTATTCACTATGACAAATCAAAGCCCATGGGAATCTCTAAGTGCAGGTAGACTTACTGCATGTCTCACTACTTAGACAACGTCTCACTACTTAGACAACGTCTCAGACAGCTCCTCTGCACACGAGAGCCCACTGAGTTAAAGGGACAGTTCACCTGAAATCAAATACTTTTTAAATACCTTAAAAGTTGGTCTAGAGTCAAGCTGAACCCATATACCACACAATCTGTGGTTGTAGTTCCTATATGCATTAGGAGACATCTACAGGCTACAAAACTGGAATTAAAGATAGTCACCATGTAAATAGATTATATGGGCCCCATCTTCCCTATTAATTTTGACTCCAGTGTGAATTATCCCTTTAAGGGGAACTAATATGGCTGCTCATAATGGGTTGCTAGGCAACTGAAAGAATTAGGCTGTCAGCAAGCGGACACTCAGCCCACCAAGGCCACACAATATTACCTCCCCCACCCCTTTAAATGTGTTTAGAATTGGGAAATTACCAATGAATCCATAGAGCTCAGGAAGAGGGCTGATGCAATTCTGAATATTCAAATTCTAAGTCAACTCCCCCACATTAGTACAGACTCCATCATATCCATTGCATAACTAGGCCCTGTCGAGCTGTAATCTTCAAACCTTGAAAAGCACTTCGTACCTGTGCATGCACACTTCATTATTCATGTTAATTTGCGGGTTTGTAAGGTCGATGTGATACACAAAGTAAATACAATGGGAAAAAGAGAGGGCTGTGTGTATAACAATACTCAAAGCATTCAGTCATCAACAGAGAAATACACTACATGACCAAAAGTATGTGGATACCTGCTCGTCAAACATCTCATTCCAAAATCATGCTTCAAAAAATCATGCTCAATTTTATACACCTGTCAGCAACGGGTGTGGCTGAAATAGTCGTAACCATACAGGCGTGCTGTCATCTTCTCTGCCTCTCTTTTTGGCACAATGATTTGTTCAGGATGGGATCTTCAGAGCCTCCGCAAATCTACTTCAGGCGCCGACAGAGATGGCCGCCTCGCTTCGCGTTCCTAGGAAACTATGCAGTTTTTTGTTTTTTTACGTGTTATTTCTTACATTAGTACCCCAGGTCATCTTAGGTTTCATTACATACAGTCGAAAAGAACTAAAAAATATAAGATCAGCATCAACTCACCATCAGTACGACCAAGAATATGTTTTTCGCGACGCGGATCCTGTGTTCTGCCTTACAAACAGGACAACGGAGTGGATCCTATGCAGCGACCCAAAAGCGCGCACCACTCCCTAGCATTCTTCTTGCCAATGTCCAGTCTCTTGACAACAAGGTTGATGAAATCCGAGCAAGGGTAGCATTCCAGAGGGACATCAGAGACTGTAACGTCCTTTGCTTCACTGAAACATGGCTCACTGGAGAGACGCTATCCGAAGCGGTGCAGCCAACGGGTTTCTCCACACATCGCGCTGACAGAAACAAACATCTTTCTGGGAAGAAGAGGGGCGGGGGCGTATGCCTCATGGCCAACGTGACATGGTGTGATGAAAGAAACATACAGGAACTCAAATCCTTCTGTTCACCTGATTTAGAATTCCTCACAATCAAATGTAGACCGCATTATCTACCAAGAGAATTCTCTTCGATTATAATCACAGCCGTATATATCCCCCCCCAAGCAGACACATCGATGGCTCTGAACGAACTTTATTTAACTCTTTGCAAACTGGAAACAATTTATCCGGAGGCTGCATTCATTGTAGCTGGGGATTTTGACAAGGCTAATCTGAAAACAAGACTCCCCAAATTTTATCAGCATATCGATTGCGCAACCAGGGGAGGAAAGACCTTGGATCATTGTTACTCTAACTTCCGCGACGCATATAAGGCCCTGCCCCGCCCCCCTTTCGGAAAAGCTGACCACGACTCCATTTTGTTGATCCCTGCCTACAGACAGAAACTAAAACAAGAGGCTCCCACGCTGAGGTCTGTCCAACGCTGGTCCGACCAAGCTGACTCCACACTCCAAGACTGCTTCCATCACGTGGACTGGGAGATGTTTCGTATTGCGTCAGATAACAACATTGACGAATACGCTGATTCGGTGTGCGAGTTCATTAGAACTTGCGTTGAATATGTCGTTCCCATAGCAACGATTAAAACATTCCCTAACCAGAAACCGTGGATTGATAGCAGCATTCGTGTGAAACTGAAAGCGCGAACCACTGCTTTTAATCAGGGCAAGGTGTCTGGTAACATGACCGAATACAAACAGTGCAGCTATTCACTCCGCAAGGCTATCAAACAAGCTAAGCGCCAGTACAGAGACAAAGTAGAATCTCAATTCAACGACTCAGACACAAGAGGCATGTGGCAGGGTCTACAGTCAATCACGGACTACAGGAAGAAATCCAGCCCAGTCACGGACCAGGATGTCTTGCTCCCAGGCAGACTAAATAACTTTTTTGCCCGCTTTGAGGACAATACAGTGCCACTGACACGGCCTGCAACGAAAACATGCGGTCTCTCCTTCACTGCAGCCGAGGTGAGTAAGACATTTAAACGTGTTAACCCTCGCAAGGCTGCAGGCCCAGACGGCATCCCCAGCCGCGCCCTCAGAGCATGCGCAGACCAGCTGGCCGGTGTGTTTACGGACATATTCAATCAATCCCTATACCAGTCTGCTGTTCCCACATGCTTCAAGAGGGCCACCATTGTTCCTGTTCCCAAGAAAGCTAAGGTAACTGAGCTAAACGACTACCGCCCCGTAGCACTCACATCCGTCATCATGAAGTGCTTTGAGAGACTAGTCAAGGACCATATCACCTCCACCCTACCTGACACCCTAGACCCACTCCAATTTGCTTACCGCCCAAATAGGTCCACAGACGATGCAATCTCAACCACACTGCACACTGCCCTAACCCATCTGGACAAGAGGAATACCTATGTGAGAATGCTGTTCATCGACTACAGCTCGGCATTCAACACCATAGTACCCTCCAAGCTCGTCATCAAGCTCGAGACCCTGGGTCTCGACCCCGCCCTGTGCAACTGGGTACTGGACTTCCTGACGGGCCGCCCCCAGGTGGTGAGGGTAGGCAACAACATCTCCTCCCCGCTGATCCTCAACACTGGGGCCCCACAAGGGTGCGTTCTGAGCCCTCTCCTGTACTCCCTGTTCACCCACGACTGCGTGGCCACGCACGCCTCCAACTCAATCATCAAGTTTGCGGACGACACAACAGTGGTAGGCTTGATTACCAACAACGATGAGACGGCCTACAGGGAGGAGGTGAGGGCCCTCGGAGTGTGGTGTCAGGAAAATAACCTCACACTCAACGTCAACAAAACTAAGGAGATGATTGTGGACTTCAGGAAACAGCAGAGGGAACACCCCCCTATCCACATCGATGGAACAGTAGTGGAGAGGGTAGCAAGTTTTAAGTTCCTCGGCATACACATCACAGACAAACTGAATTGGTCCACTCACACAGACAGCATCGTGAAGAAGGCGCAGCAGCGCCTCTTCAACCTCAGGAGGCTGAAGAAATTCGGCTTGTCACCAAAAGCACTCACAAACTTCTACAGATGCACAATCGAGAGCATCCTGGCGGGCTGTATCACCGCCTGGTATGGCAACTGCACCGCCCTCAACCGTAAGGCTCTCCAGAGGGTAGTGAGGTCTGCACAACGGATCACCGGGGGCAAACTACCTGCCCTCCAGGACACCTACACCACCCGATGTCACAGGAAGGCCATAAAGATCATCAAGGACATCAACCACCCGAGCCACTGCCTGTTCACCCCGCTATCATCCAGAAGGTGAGGTCAGTACAGGTGCATCAAAGCTGGGACCGAGAGACTGAAAAACAGCTTCTATCTCAAGGCCATCAGACTGTTAAACAGCCACCACTAACACTGACACTGACTCAACTCCAGCCACTTTAATAATGGGAATTGATGGGAAATTACGTAAATATATCACTAGCCACTTTAAACAATGCTACCTTATATAAATGTTACTTACCCTACATTATTCATCTCATATGCATACGTATATACTGTACTCTATATCATCGACGGTATCCTTATGTAATACATGTATCACTAGCCACTTTATACTATACTATGCCACTTTGTTTACATACTCATCTCATTTGTACATACTGTACTCGATACCATCTACTGTATCTTGCCTATGCTGCTCTGTACCATCACTCATTCATATATCCTTATGTACATATTCTTTATCCCCTTACACTGTGTACAAGACAGTAGTTTTGGAATTGTTAGTTAGATTACTTGTTATTACTGCATTGTCGGAACTAGAAGCACAAGCATTTCGCTACACTCGCACTAACATCTGCTAACCATGTGTATGTGACAAATAAAATTTGATTTGATTTGATTTGAAATCAAGGAGGCTGACATTTTGCATATTCAAAAACGGCTTATCAAACATCCAAGTATATCCTGTGCTTGGCTCGACTCCCATCAACTGTAGTGTGACTACAGGACTTTACATTGAAGGAGCGTCCTTATCACAAGGTTGCAGCCCGTCAATAACATTTGCGTCGCATTCATTCAAATCGGACAACCTCTAGACTGTAAATTTGCATATTTTTACCCTAAGACAATTAAGGGCATCATTTGTTTGTTTCAGCAACCAAAAACATGTTAAGAAAATAGCCTCCAGGGTTTATCTACAGAACGCAGAAAAGAATATGGACCCCTATTCACATTACATCTCATAGGAGTACTGGTCTCGGATCAATGAATCAGCTCTTGTTCATTATTATTGTAAAGGCATTGTAAACTGACACTAGATCAGCACTCCTAGTCTGAGACGCTTTGTGAATACGGAAAACACTGGAGTTTGGCCATATGAGACCGCATCCTATTCTGACAGGAATTATTGTCAAGTTGTTCAGTGGCATCGTCGTTCACCACTATTATGACCACTGCAGCGCTCAACCTCGAAACCACCAAGCCTTAAATCTACCTACAAGAACCTTTTGCCTGTAGACAAGCCTCCTTTTGCATGGAGCAAACTAGTGTGCACATCACCTTAGCTCCCTCTTACTGTTATGTCAACAGCCAGGTCCAGATTTGTTTGACTGCCGTCCCAGCAACACTTGACACACACGTCGGTTAAATAATAGCATCAGCCACCTACAATAAAAGCACCGATATCACGGCAATTTTGCAATGCTGGAATGTGACGATGATTCTCCAGTGACACTGATTCAAGGAAGCAACTTATGAACCTGAATTATGCAATGTAGTTGAATACACTTGGTGGTCTAAGTACCTGAATGTGTTTTGTAATGAGTAGGCCTAAGGTGAATAAGAAATGTCTTATCAGCCTATCAAACATGGTATGTCCATGACATTTTGATAATATTGTAGTGAACGGCGAGTCAGGGAAGTGAACTCAGGTCGCTGGCGTGAAAGTCAAACATCCTATGCATGGCACCAATAGGATTAACGTGGCTCATTTAGTAAAGATCGCTACACTGCCACCACCGAACAGGAAGGCACGTCCCTGTACTTCGACTACTCGGTCCTCTCACACGTTGTGCGTTCTGACGGCCTCACAACCGCCATCCTACTTCTGACACCAATGTAGTGAACAGAGGGGGGGGGGGGGGGGGGGGGCAGGGAAGCAAACCCAGGTCGCTGGCATTAAAGGCAAACACTCTATGCATTGCGCCAATAGGGTTAACCGACTTGGCGGGAATTGTAATGTGGCTCATATCGCGAGGATCACTCCAATATGACCATTATGTGAAGAGGTCAAACAGGGTTGTCCAACTATGTACATGTATGTGCACACACACCCTTGTCACTGTCCCATATCCCCATGCACATTGCCATGTATTATATAATGGCACTTGGTCCCATCCCGCCAGTCCAATATTTAAGAACCTATAACTTTTAAGGCTTTATGAAGCCATTATAAACCCTGTATTGGGCTAAATAGATGCTTCAGAAATCAGTGCAAATATCACGTTGTAGGTTATCACTTTTGACAAAGCATCAGATGTAATGCTCTTTAAATCCCACTATCCCAACTGTTACACCGAGAAGATTGAACGACTGCTTGTTTTTTTTTAAACTAGAAAGTGTTCTGCTAGCCATACTGTAGTACTTAAACGGTTGTCAATGGGGAATTTGAACTCTAACCAATACAGAGTTGGTTTAAAAGTAGTCGTCGGTAGGCCGTCATTGTAAATTTGAATTTGTTCTTAACTGACTTGCCCGGTTAAATAAAGATTCAATTGAAAAAATAAAAATCAACAAAAGACGCAGTTTCTCATACTTTGTTATCTAGAAGACTGCCAACCTCCATACTAGTTACTATCTTAGGAGTCGAATGTTGCAAATGCAATCCGGTTTAAAAACTGATACAAAGTAACCCCTGAGTGAAGCGCTAAGCCTCATAACCGACTTGTTAAATACTACTCGCTGTAGTGCACTTTAATTGTCACGTACTTCGAGCCCAGGTCCACCAGAGATCCGTATCTAGAAGGCATTGTAATCCAGGATGGGAACTACCAGAAAACTAAACAAACCTGATTCAACAGGCCTCACTTGAAGAAAAAGGTTTCCATGGAACATTTGGGCTTGACTACTCGATATAAACTATAATGTTATGCGACGTGTCAAACATTACATATCCTACTACCTGCCTTGCATGGAATTCCCACGCAACGTTTTATATTCGTAATTCTGGACACGAGCGTCTCCGCTGATATGGGGCTCGCTATGGTTACCGACCCGTAGAGGGCGGAGAAAACGCACTGCCAGGGCTGGCTGGCATGGCCCAAAACACCCGTTGACAGTGTTGGGTAAAAGTAACACTACCTTTAATAGAAAATGACTCAAGTAAAAGTGAAAGTCACCCAGTAAAATAAATTAAAAGTTGGTTGACCCTCTTTGAAAAAAAAGGTTTTAAATATACTTAAGTAAAAGTATAAATAATTTAAAGTTCCTATAATTAAGCAAACCAGAATAGCCCAATTTAAAAAAGGTAGAATAATTTACGGATAGCCAGGGCACACCAACACACAGACATAGTTTACAAATTAAGCATGAGTGTTTAGTGAGTCCTCCAGAGGCAGTAGGGATGACCAGGGTTGTTCTCTTGATAAGTGCGTGAATTGGACCATTTTCCTGTCAAAATGTAACCAGTACTTTTGGGTGTCAGGGAAAATGTATGGAGTATAAAAGTACATTATTTTCTTTAGGAATGTAGTGAAGTAAAATGTGGCAGAATTATAAATAGTACAGTACATGGCCCAGTTGCATAAAACACCGTAAGTTAATTCCCCCTTGTATTTTGCCTTAAAGTTTCCTTCACTTTAAGTCAGTTGCACAAATAATTTTAAGGTGAATTTCCCCCTTAAATTAAGTGAAAAAGTTAAGAATGCCCATAAGGTCCCTTAACAGCTTCATTCAGTATGGATATCGATTTAAACAGCATTTGTGGAGTGGAATGTTGCTTTCATCTGCTCTGTTAACAAAAGTAAAACATTAACCAGATAGCTACTTGGCTAAACAATGGAAGGTGCACAATCCATGGCTACAAAGCTAGCTGCCTAGTTAGTTATAGCTACTCTGTAAGATAGTATTTTTACTTAAGTACTTTACACCAACGCCCGTTGATTTAGGACAATTACTAAGGAAAATATGGCAACCATTTACATTTCAAGGGCCATGGTCGGCCTTATGAAATTACTGCTACAAATTAATAAAATTAACACATTTAATCAAAGCACTTGAGTTTTCCTCTGAGACATTTTTAGTAATAACCTTTTCCTAATTAGCCTAAATTTGAAGAGAATATTAAATGTGGGCTTTTTTCATAGATTTGTGTTTGTAATCGTTAATCAGAATGTTACAACCAAACCGAGACCGACCTGCACCTAATTCTGATCACTGGGCTATTAGGTTCTGATTAGCCCGTTCTCTCTCGGCTCCAGGGTTCTGTAACTGAGAACGAGAACAGAGAAGTTCTAGAACGTTGCTGTAATTGTTACACTTGTGCGCCATCTCCTGGATTGACCGTGTAAATGAATTTATGAGAACCAAACCATTAGGCTACTACTGGAAACAGTTAACCTGTGTTCATGCATATAGTGACATGTATTACTAACAAATTGTATTTAAGAAATTGATCCTAGCAACAAATTAGGCACCACTGTGTACACTGCTCAAAAAAATAAAGGGAACACTTAAACAACACAATGTAACTCCAAGTCAATCACACTTCTGTGAAGTCAAACTCCACTTAGGAAGCAACACTGATTGACAATATATTTCACATGCTGTTGTGCAAATGGAATAGACAACAGGTGGAAATTATAGGCATTTAGCAAGACAACCCCCAATAAAGGAGTGGTTCTGCAGGTGGTGACCACAGACCACTTCTCAGTTCCTATGCTTCCTGGCTGATGTTTTGGTCACTTTTGAATGCTGGCGGTGCTTTCACTCTAGTGGTAGCATGAGACGGAGTCTACAACCCACACAAGTGGCTCAGGTAGTGCAGCTCATCCAGGATGACACATCAATACGAGCTGTGGCAAGAAGGTTTGCTGTGTCTGTCAGCGTAGTGTCCAGAGCATGGAGGCGCTACCAGGAGACAGGCCAGTACATCAGGAGACGTGGAGGAGGCTGTAGTAAGGCAACAACCCAGCAGCAGGACCGCTACCTCCGCCTTTGTGCAAGGAGGGGCAGGAGGAGCACTGCCAGAGCCCTGCAAAGTGACCTCCAGCAGGCAACAAATGTACAGGTGTCTGCTCAAACAGTCAGAAACAGACTCCATGATGGTGGTATGAGGGCCCGACGTCCACAGGTGGGGGTTGTGCTTACAGCCCAACACCGTGCAGGACGTTTGGCATTTGCCAGAGAACACCAAGATTGGCAAATTCGCCACTGGCGCCCTGTGCTCTTCACAGATGAAAGCAGGTTCACACTGAGCACGAGACAGACGTGACAGAGTCTGGAGACGCCGTGGAGAACATTCTGCTGCCTGCAACATCCTCCAGCATGACCGTTTCGGCGGTGGGTCAGTCATGGTGTGGGGTGGCATTTCTTTGGGGGGCCGCACAGCCCTCCATGTGCTCACCAGAGGTAGCCTGACTGCCATTAGGTACCGAGATGAGATCCTCAGACCCCTTGTGAGACCATATGCTGGTGCGGTTGGCCCTGGGTTCCTCCTAATGCAAGACAATGCTAGACCTCATGTGGCTGGAGTGTGTCAGCAGTTCCTGCAAGAGGAAGGCATTGATGCTATGGACTGGCCCGCCCATTCCCCAGACTTGAATCCAATTGAGCACATCAGGGACATCATGTCTCACTCTGCTTTAGTCCAGGTTTGGGAGGAGATCAATCAGGAGACCATCCGCCACCTCATCAGGAGCATGCCCAGGCATTGTAGGGAGGTCATACAGGCACGTGGAGGCCACACACACTACTGAGCCTCATTTTGACTTGTTTTAGGGACATTACATCAAAGTTGGATCAGCCTGTAGTGTGGTTTTCCACTTTAATTTTGAGTGTGACTCCAAATCCAGACCTCCATGGGTTGATACATTTGATTTCCATTAATCATTTGTGTGATTTTGTTGTCAGCACATTCAACTATGTAAAGAAAAAAGTATTTAATAAGAATATTTCATTCATTCAGATCTAGGATGTGTTATTTTAGTGTTCCCTTTATTTTTTTGAGCAGTATATATATATATATATATACACACACACACACAGTTGAAGTAGGAAGTTTAAATACACCTTAACAAATACATTTAAACTCTGTTTTTCACAATTCCTGACATTTAATCCTAGTAAAAATTCCCAGTCTAAGGTTATATCTATATCACACACACGTGTGAGTGTTTTTATTTTTACTATTTTCTACATTGCAGAAAAATAGTGAAGACATCAAAACTATGAAATAACACATATGGAATCATGTAGTAACCAAAAAAGTGTTCAATCAAAACATATTTTATTTGAGATTATTCAAATAGCCACTCTTTGCCATGGCAGCTTTGCACACTCTTGCCATTCTCTCAATCAGCTTTACCTGGAATGCTTTTCCAATAGTCTTGAAGGAGTTCCCACATGTGCTGAGCACTTGTTGGCTGCTTTTCCTTCACTCTGCGGTACGACTCATCCCAAATCAGCTCAATTGGGTTGAGGTTGGGGGATTGTGGAGGCCATGTCAACTGATGCAGCACTCCATCACTGTCCTTCTAGGTAATATAGCCCTTACACAGCCTGGAGGTGTGTTGGGTCATTGTTCTGTTGAAAAACAAACGATAGCGGGACTAAGCCCAAACTACTGCCCCTGAACAAGGCAGTTAACCCACTGTTCCTAGGCCGTCATTGTAAATAAGAATTTGTTCTTAAATGACTTGCCTAGTTAACATTTTCTGTTTAATGAACTTATCCTCTGCAGCAGCGGTAACTCTGGGTCTTCTCTTCCTGTGGCAGTCCTCACGAGAGCCAGTTTCATCATAGCGCTTGATGGGCTTTGCGACTGCACTTGAAACTTTCAAAGTTCTTGAAATGTTCCGTATTGACTGACCTTATCTTTTAAGAAGGCACACCTGTTAATTGAAATACATTCCAGGTAACTACCTCATGAAGCTGGTTGAGAGAATGCCAAGAGTGTGCAAAGCTGTCAAGGCAAAGGGTGGCTATTTAAAACACGGGAATACAATTGAATTGTTATTCAAACA
Organism: Oncorhynchus mykiss; assembly: GCF_057628025.1. Lineage (NCBI taxonomy): Eukaryota > Metazoa > Chordata > Actinopteri > Salmoniformes > Salmonidae > Oncorhynchus > Oncorhynchus mykiss. Next base: position 74,497,909 of record NC_143030.1, on the reverse strand, counting down.
ATCATCAAAACAGTTCAGGTGTTTCAAACAGTGACATTTTAATATTTATGTTAAATGCACAGGTACTGTTAATATAAAAAATGTCAGTAAAAAGTGACAATGTTTTGGTAGATATAAGAACAGGTGGATAAAGTTAACCAATTTCTGTCCCTGTATTAAAAAGTCTACTCCAGATAAGTGCACTTATTATTCAAAATGCAGGTGCCTTCTGGGTATCTGCGTGCATTCATGGCACTTCCTCAGTTTAGTGGAACATCAGCTACAACATTACCAGGCACATTTTCTGCTGTTTCCTCTCTGGAAAACAAAAAGCAAACAAGTCAATCATTTAGTTAGTAATAGTATAAAGTGGGGCCGGCACGATACGAGTATTTAAATATTCTGTCCATGGCAAAAATTAAACCACGAAGCAGGCCAAACTCTTTGGTACTTTAAAAACCTTCTGTATGTAAAATAATGTCTGTTAAAGCTTGGAATATAAATACATGTGACTGCATGACATAATGGTGTTTGTTTCCAACATTAGGGCTGTTTTCCTAAAGAAGTTAAATCAGCTTTGTGTTTTGTTTCATTGTCATAATACTGGTATCGTCCCAGCCCTAGTATAAAGTAATCTGTTTACTCAGTTATTACTATGATAGTCTGAAATATTGAATCCAAATGGATGACATACAGGGAGTTACTGGTAGTTACTTCTTGATGTCCCGTTTCTTGCACAGGAACCTATGAGGTATTACACAAGTTAGGATCGCTATAGCAACTAAAACGGACTAAATTACAATAACATTGGATTCTTTACCTATCAACAGAATTTCACTCACTAGAAACATTTTTTCAGGAAAAACGAACTTTGACAATGGATTTGCTTGCATAACAATGTTATAAGAGGGTTTATATTAAAACTTCAAATTAACAGAAAAGTTTAAATAGAATGACTTACCTCAGAAGATTCACGCAACTCTGAAAGTTCAGTAGAAATAGTCAGATTAATAGAGGCAAAACAAACTAGTTAACATGGTGAGGAAGGTATTAATGTAAAATAAATATCGACTGACCTTTCTTACGTTTAGCTGAAAACACAACAAGAATAATCAGATTAGTTGGGGTAAAGACAACTCACCATTAATCACATGTTTATGTATTAGAATAGCAGGTTACATGACAATGAATCAAATCAAATTTTATTTGTCACATACACATGGTTAGCAGATGTTAATGCGAGTGTAGCGAAATGCTTGTGCTTCTAGTTCCGACAATGCAGTAATAACCAACGAGTAATCTAGCTAACAATTCCAAAACTACTACCTTATACACACAAGTGTAAAGGGATAAAGAATATGTACATAAAGATATATGAATGAGTGATGGTACAAAGCGGCATAGGCAAGATGCAGTAGATGGTATCGAGTACAGTATATACATATGAGATGAGTATGTAAACAAAGTGGCATAGTTTAAAGTGGCTAGTGATACATGTATTACATAAAGATGCAGTAGATGATATAGAGTACAGTATATACGTATACATATGAGATAAATAATGTAGGGTATGTAAACATTATATTAAGTAGCATTGTTTAAAGTGGCTAGTGATATATTTTACATCAATTCCCATTAGCCTTACGGTTGTGGGCGGAGCAGTTGCCGTACCTGGCGGTGAAACAGCCCGACAGGATGCTCTCGATTGTGCATCTGTAGAAGTTTGTGAGTGCTTTTGGTGACAGGCCGAATTTCTTCAGCCTCCTGAGGTTGAAGAGGCGCAGCTGCGCCTTCTTCACGATGCTGTCTGTGTGGGTGGACCAATTCAGTTTGTCTGTGATGTGTACGCCGAGGAACTTAAAACTTGCTACCCTCTCCACTACTGTTCCATCGATGTTCCATCAGCGGGGTGGAGATGTTGTTACCTACCCTCACCACCTGGGGGCGGCTCGTCAGGAAGTCCAGTACCCAGTTGCACAGGGTCTCGAGCTTGATGACGAGTTTGGAGGGTACTATGGTGTTAAATGCCGAGCTGTAGTCGATGAACAGCATTCTCACATAGGTATTCCTCTTGTCCAGATGGGTTAGGGCAGTTTGTATTGTGGTTGAGATCGCAACGTCTGTGGACCTATTTGGGCGGTAAGCAAATTGGAGTGGGTCTAGGGTGTCAGGTAGGGTGGAGGTGATATGGTCCTTGACTAGTCTCTATCAGCACTTCATGATGACGGAGGTGAGTGCTGCGGGGCGGTAGTCGTTTAGCTCAGTTACCTTAGCTTTCTTGGGAACAGGAACAATGGTGGCCCTCTTGAAGCATGTGGGAACAGCAGACTGGGATAGGGATCAATTGAATATGTCCGTAAACACACCAGCCAGCTGGTCTGCGCATGCTCTGAGGGCGCAGCTGGGGATGCCGTCTGGGCCTGCAGCCTTGCGAGGGTTAACACGTTTAAATGTTTTACTCACCTCAGCTGCAGTGAAGGAGAGTCTGCATGTTTTGGTTGCGGGCCGTGTCAGTGGCACTGTATTGTCCTCAAAGCGGGCAAAAAAGTTATTTAGTCTGCCTGAGCTGGTTTTCTTTTTGTAATCTGTGATTGACTGTAGACCCTGCCACATACCTCGTGTCTGAGCCGTTGAATTGCGATTCTACTTTGTCTCTATACTGACACTTAGCTTGTTTGATTGCCTTGCGGAGGGAATAGCTACACTGTTTGTATTCGGTCATCTTGCCCTGATTAAAAGCAGTGGTTTGCGCTTTCAGTTTCACGCGAATGCTGCCATCAATCCACGGTTTCTGGTTTGGGAATGTTTAAATCGTTGCTATGGGAACGACATCTTCAACGCACGTTCTAATGAACTCGCTCACCGAATCAGCGTATTCGTCAATGTTGTTGTCTGACGCAATACGAAACATATCCCAGTCCATGACATGACATGCCTTTAAAGAAGTGACTCATTAAATAGAGAAATAAAGTTAAATAAACAAAGGACTAACCTCTTGCCAGGTAGAAACCAAACAGTGCAGCAACTGTTAGGCCAAATAATAATATTGGAGCTATTAGAGTGGTATGGATCCTTGGTGGCACTTTGTTACAAATAACATCTTGTCTAGAATTTCCATCTTCAGTCTTCACGCGTCCCATTGCTGCACAACTGCAGCGTAAGCAACACAAACACGTATTTAACTAGACAGGTCAACTACAGCATATTGTAACGTCAGGTTTTATATGGGTTAATGGTAAATCCATTTCAATTCAATCACTTTTTGACAGCATCCTTTTGGATTTAAACAAAACTTTACGTACTGTTTGCCAATGGAAGAAGTGGTCACAAAGTAAGTCATTTTTAGGACCTAAATGGCAAAACATTCAGGAGATAAAATGTGATACATTTTGTTGCCATTTTGCAAAACCCCACCATCCCATGAGACATCCATGGCTTCATCACTGGGAAAAGATATCAACCTACGTGACATCAAAGAGGGCCAACCAACTTTCTGATAAGAGAATGCAGTGATGAGTACTAATTACTACCACAAATATGGCCAGTTCACCCAGTTAAATGTCAACTTAAAATGGTCATGTTTATTCCATCATCTATATTTCTATTTCCTGTGGAGGATTGACAGTGTAATTTAAAAACAGATATTCGTGGACCTCCAACCATCTTTGTGGTACCATTTGAAAGTTGACATTTCCATTGTATTCCTATTTCACTACATTTATTAGCCAAAACATTACTCACCCTGTAGTCAAGAGCATGTTGTGTCTCAACCGATGGTGGGCACAACACAAAAACCTCATGACCTAAAATAAGATTTTTATTACAAACCTTTTTTTTTTTTTTTTTTCAAAGAAATTATTAAATAGTTTGAAAACCATGCTTGTAAGCTTTTAAATCTCAACCATTAATCTTTTCCAGTGATATGAAGACATGGACGTCACCTTTTATTTCCTGAATGTTTTAGCATTCAGGTCCAAAAAGCCACTTTTTCTGAGCACTTCTACAATGTGTGAATATGTATGGAAGGTTTCATTTAAATCAAAAGGGGTGTTGTCAAAAAGTGAATGAATTCAAATGTTTTTACCCTGAAGCCAGCCTGTAATTATATTGTCAACCCAAATCTGGTTGCCAGAACTTCATTTATAGATTGCTATCAGAGCATTGATACTCAGTATATACTGAGATGCTTAGTAAAATATAATATCCTCAATATCCCAATTACTTTTAAAGAAAAAAATACATATAAAGCAATTCAAGAAACTCTAGTACACAAACGATGACCTACTCAGTCCAAGCAGTGCAGTTCACACCATGTTGTGAGTAAAAGCCATGCTGACACTCCTCACACACGGTATCTGTTGTCTTTGTACCTATATGGTGAGAATAAACCATGTTATCATGTTCAAAAGTTAACGATTGTGGTGCTGGAGAAGTCAAAAATCACCTGAGGTATGACTTCACTTCAAAAAGAAACCAGAGGGAAAAAACCCACCATCTATCTAGAGCCCACGTTATGTTCAGTTATCAGAATTATAATGTCCTGTACGATATTTAGCCTCTACTTCATACTTACCAGGTGATTTAGTACTCTGTCCCGGTGAACAGTGTGTATGTTCTACTGCAAGGCTACACTCAGAGTTGGATGAGTAGCTTCTACAGTAGTATCCATCTAGAACGTCGCAGACTGTGTTACTTGTTGGTTTGCACTCTGTCTGAGTGAACAGGCCCTGTCCTGGAAAATATCAGATTAATTTCAGTCAGAGGACTACTTATGAGAAGGCCCCTCATACCCTTTTCACACTATTGTGGTGACCTGAAACGTAAGACACTGACTTAGATATCATCTTTTTTACATTGTACTTTCCAGTTGGTGGATGCAGAACCAAACCAGTGCCACACAACTCAGCTCAGCAGTGAAAAGGGTATGATGTGTACTGCTAAAAGGAAATATGGGAAGGTTTAGAAGAAATGTAAATGTACCTGGGTCACAGGGACTGCAGGGAAAGCACTTGGTTAGACCATTGGCCTCGTTCATGAAGGTCCCTCTGATACAGGGTATACAAGATGTGCTGGACTCTATTGTACAATCTCTCCGGACCACCAAGCCTAATCATAGAAGATACAACTTAACTTATAGAGACGTTACATATTTTATTTAAGTAGCCTAGTTTTGTTGGTTTGGCTACTTGAAGAAAACTATGGCCTATCACTCACAGCCCACCTCTTCCAATGCATTATGGAAAAGTGTGCATCGAACATCGAGTATAACATCCTGGCAGTTAAATCATACTCGATTTTTTTAAAAATGTATCTGCTATAAAAAATTTAAAAAACATGTTTTTACATGTTTCCCACTATTCGTTGATTTCGGTAGGGTATCCCCATATTTAATTGATCAGATGTCAAAGCTGAGATGAGTGACATCTGTGCATTTAAAGTGTACTCGATTTTTAAAAATATCACATACTATAAAATGTTCGTTTTTCGCATACTCAGACGGGTGACTTTTTAGGACACAAGTATTGGTATTCGGACAGAACCAGTGTTCATGGAACACAGCTCTCTGCATTATTATGTTTTTTTGGGGGGGGGCCCCCGGTGACATCCAAGGGGGTTGTTTTCTTAGGACCTGGTCTTCTATCTTTTTCACTACATACTGGTATGGTTCTGGAGATAGTAAATATAAATGTTAAAATGTGGAAAAGTGACCCTTTAATTGGGAAGATGCCGAATAGCGAAGCTTCTGCCGTTGTGTTTAAATGTAGGCTAAGTAGTTTTTGTTCTCCTTAAAATTAACATGAGTATTTTATCGTGGTCTTTTTTTTTTTTTTTAACCAAAGTGGATTTCTGTTCTCTCATTAAAATGTTTCTTGTTCTCTTGGCCTTTGTCAGCGCTTTTAAACTAAATACTAAACCAACTTTTGATTTCTGGATGTGTCTGCACCGGGGACTCTGGGTGTGGCTGCACCGGGGACTCTGCACCGGGGACTCTGCACCGGGGACTCTGCACCGGGGACTCTGCACCGGGGACTCTGGGTGTGGCTGCGTTATTGATGTCATGTTAAATCAGGCCTTCTGATTTGTTTTAGTTTTGTAATCTAGGCTACCTTCTGAATTATATAAATTATGGATCAAGCCATAGCGGTCATTCTGATCTCGTTCCCAAAGCTCAGTGCTTTAGTTTATCATGTTGCTGTCCAGCTGTTCTGAATTTGGGATGCACCCGACTGTCCACGTTTTTCTGTGCAATACCTTTTGATTTGAACAGTTTTGATGTGTGTACTAGGCTATTTGATTTAATATATAACAGCACTTTGATTTCACTAATAAATATGTTGAAATGGAACCAAATGATCTGTTTCTGTCCTCTTTAAATAGGATAGATGGCCTTTATTGGCTACGGTATAGGTTGAGTGTGATAGTCTGCCTATAACCAGCCTGAGTAGGCTGAGTAGGCCTATAACTAATTATCTAGAGTTTAGAGAAGTGAATGGAACTGGAACGCAGTCATGAGCCGCTACTGTATTGTGGCATACTTTTTACTAAACGGTACGTGCTAAACAGTATGCGACGTTGAGTACATAGTATGCGGTTTAAGCATGTAGTACGCTAGTATGGATCTTCGGAAAAAGCCAACGCATCCCATTTACTGCATAAATCCTCCTGAAATACTATGGTGTGTGAGATATTGTAGGCTACCTGTAGAAATGTGCCTGACCCTTGTTTACTGGTAACATGCAATTCAACAACATTGAAAAAGCTCATACATAAATTAACATTACCTTTACCACACATTGGGCAGCACTGCCCGTCAACCTTTTTGTATTCGGCTGGACCACAATCGCTTCCAAATACATGCAGAAAATTAAAACCTGAAACAGACAAAAAAAGATGCATAGGCTAAGGGCCAGTCTGTTTGTTCTCTATTGACAACTCCTTAATTGCCATGCCATGCTCTTAACAATGACATTGGAGTTGAAAATAACACAAACAGACTGGAACTTGTAATTAAAACAAATTATAACTTAGTGTTTTCCTCCCCCTAATAAGTGGAAACCTACAAGATGGTGGCCGGACGCCAACGACTGACTTAAGACAACACCCCTCTTTCGACTTCGAGTCAGGAGAGTGTTTAAAAATATATATATATATATAAACCAAGCTGTGCAAATGTAACGGATGTGAAACGGCTAGCTTAGTTAGCGTGGGCGCTAAATAGCGTTTCAATCAGTGACGTCACTTGCTCTGAAACCTTGAAGTAGTAGTTCCCCTTGCTCTGCAAGGGCCGCGGCTTTTGTGGAGCGATGGGTAACGATGCTTCGAGGGTGACTGTTGATGTGTGCAGAAGGTCCCTGGTTCGCGCCCGGGTATGGGCGAGGGGACGGTTTAAATTTGTACTGTTACACAAACCTTGCCCACATCTGAAATGTAGGTTATGCAATTAATTTCGGCTCCGAAATACTGTAACATCCGATGAGTACGCTAGACTAATCACAAAGTAAGTCTGAATATTTATCTAAATCCGTCATAAAACGTTAATTTAACCATTGGGGATGTTATGTCCATCATCAGATTGAAACTTCTGAATGTGCGCATGACTTCCGCTGCTCCCCCAACCTTGTTTTAAATGTTTTTCTTCTCATATTGTCAGGTTAATGTCGTAAAATAGATTGTTGTAGCTTACTATACATGCCGACTATTTTAAGGGATTGTGCTACCAAATATGAATTGTTCTGTGGTGCAACTGTTAGGCAAGGAAGGATCCATTGTATACATTCTTCTATTGTGTTATTGACTGTACGTTTGTTTATTCCATGTGTAACTCTGTTGTTTTTGTCGAACTGCTTTGCTTTATCTTGTCCAGGTCGCAGTTGTAAATGAGAACTTGTTCAACTGGCCTACCTGGTTAAATAAAGGGAAGGAAAAAAACTCAAGATTAAAGCATTTGCGTTTGTTTAAACATAACTATATTATATTACTGGTGTGGTCAGTTGCTAGCATCGTTAACTCAAGTTTGCTGATTCAATGTGATAGTTGGACTATTTGATTTAGCAGGACGCCAATTTATATCACAATTTTGTCAAACTTAAATGTAGCTAAACCAGCTAACTTACCAATGAGGAAATACTGTGCAGACGAAAGGTATATCATTTTCACTTGATAAAGACATCACAACATTGTGACGATACATTAATACTGCTACGAGCCAACTATTATATGTCACATATGCTTTAAAAACACTATTATTAGTTAATTATTTGTGCCTTTTGTTTTGCTAGTTTAGCAAGCAGGGTGCGTTGACATATGACCCCGGATATGACGTAATTGGCCCGGTTGAATTTATTTTGAACGGGGCCAAATTCTTCTGAATTATAACTGAAAACCATTGCGTTTGGTCTATAATAGGTCTGAAATATTAGGAGGTACATTATACAAATCAACTTAACTGGCCCACTCACACCCATGCAGTTCACATTTTGCAAAGAGACTGATCACTGATGGCTGGTAAAACAAGCACAAACCATGACCAATGCAAAATCTATATTAGGTGAATAATCTGCTAAACACTATATAATACAATATGTACAAAATATGCATCAAAAGCAAAGGAACTATACAATCATGGAGGACTGTAAGAAAAGTCATGAAGTGTGTATTATTAATTGGAGTCCTATTGGGATGCATCAGGGTCACACACGGGACATAGCCTTCACTTTGCACCATTACCTTTGTGGGGAACGGGGATTATACAAATCCATGGTCGCACAACAAGTCAATTTTTTCCAAATCAGTGTCCAGGCCATGTTATTCAAAGGTCCTTTGCACAGCTTGTATCAACAGAATCTACAGTACACCATTATCAGAAGCACTAGTTCCATGGGGATGGAATGGGATCATCTGTAGGTTTCCGCAGTTTAAGGATAATTGCTCCAAAAATGCAATTGTATCCTGCACCATCATCCAAAGACCAGGTACAGTGTCATACAAAACTCATTTAGTTCCAGTTATGCTCGAATGACTTGGACTGACAATTAAAATGAAGGCCACCTGACCTTACCCTGGACAGAACAGACCTGGCTCCTTCTAGGGTTTACATCTTTGTCCCCAGTATTGGAAGATTGTACAAAAATGTTTTTTTCCTTGGAATTGTTTTTTAGAGTTTCAGGCCACGTATCAAGGTCATAGTTGGGTTAATATGTAAACCACAAAACAAAGGTGTCAGCACCCAACTTTAAAAAAAATGGAGTCTAGATCACATTTACCATGTAGTAGGGCCCAATTTCTGTCCACTACATCTCAGGCCAATGAACCTCAGACTGGATTGTTGTAAAGAATGTCCTAGGGGCATGAATCTATACATTTTTAACAACATGTCAAGTTTACATGAAAAAGATAAAGTACTAAATCATACATATTCTGACTGAAGTTCACAGGAACTCATGCTTACCATTCTGTACATATGTTAACAAAACCTTTACCTGTTCTTGTTCTCACAAACAGCGTTGTTCCCTCGGTGTCTGATTCCTTCAAATGAAACCTCAACTCAATAAAACATAAAAAGTGTAACCCCCAAGTCAATAGAAATAACAGAACAATTTCTGTCATCTATCTCCTTGCCACAGTGAGTATGATATAAAATGCAGTGGAGGTGCACATGAACATACCTCTATAGGTGTTTGTAGGCCTTTATGTACATCTGTAGGCCTTTATGTACATCTGTAGGCCTTTATGTACATCTGTAGGCCTTTATGTACATCTGTAGGCCTTTATGTACATCTGTAGGCCTTTGTGTACATCTGTAGGCCTTTATGTACATCTGTAGGCCTTTATGTACATCTGTAGGCCTTTGTGTCTCTGTAGAAATAAACATTCACGTTGAGACAAAATAATCAATATCGTCATATGACCAATAGGCAGTGGTACTGTCAGAATTGACAAAAACTGGATATTTCTCACTATTCATCTAGGTCAGGGATGGGCAACTGGCGGCCCGCATGCTTTTGAAGGCCCCCAGATAAATTTTTATAAAACATTTTGAAACTCAGTCTCAACTTACTGTATATTCTACTATTCTAACTTACAAGATGCAATTTTGAAATTTAGTTTTGCATCAGCAGTTTCTCTTATGTAAATTACTGATAGTCAGTCAATTATCCCATGTCAGCAAAACATTTTTCAGATACCTAAGTTGGTTTAGCGGCCAGCTATCTAAACTAATCATGGTCAAATTACCAGCCAAGGGGCCCCTCATTGAATTTGTTAGTCAGTCTCACTCCGATATCATATTAAAAACTGCAAACCTGGCCTCCCGAGTGGCGCAGTGATATAAGGTACTGCATCAAAGTTGCTAGCTGTGCCACTAGAGATCCTGGTTTGAGTCCAGGCTCTGTCGCAGCCGGCCATGACCGGGAGACCCACGGGGCGGCGCACAATTGGCCCAACATCGTCCGGGTTAGGGGAAGGTTTGTCCCATCGCGCTGTGGCGGGCCGGGCGCATGCACGCTGACACGTTTCGCCGGGTGTATGGTGTTTCCTCTGATACATTGGTGCGGCTGGCTTCCGGGTTAAGAGAGCATTGTGTCAAAAAGCAGTGCGGCTTGGCTGGGATTTGTTTCGGAGGACGCACGGCTCTCGACCTTCGCTACTCCTGAGTCCGTACGGGAGTTGCAGCGATGAGACAAGACTAACTACCAATTGGATAACACGAAAAAAAGGGGGTAAAAGTTTTTTTTTTTTATCTAATAAAAAACAAATGCAAACATTTCCCTTGGTCCCATGTCAAAATGTGTAGAATTACAGCAAACTTGCTTTGAAACAACAGCATTTTCTTTCCGCCATAAAACTGAACAAATGTCTCTCCACTGTCAAGGGGGGGCACTAAAATATTTAGCTCACAATGTGTGTGTGTGTGTGTGTGTGTGTGTGTGTGTGTGTGTGTGTGTGTGTGTGTGTGTATGGTGGTGTTGCCCATTATTCTACAATGTAGAAAATAGTAAAAATAAAGAAAAACCCTGGAAAGAGTAGGTGTCCAAAACGTTGATGTCTCAATACCAATACAAAAAGTGCTGTAATTTCTAAACGGTTAACCGATATGGATGAAAAGACCCTCAAATTAAAGCTGACAGTGTGCACTTTAACCTCGGGCATTGTTTGAGTTTGAAACTGTGATTAAGTGAAATAATCTGTCTGTAAACAATTGTTGGAAAAATTACTTGTGTCATGCACAAAGTAGATGTCCTAACCGACTTGCCAAAAATATAGTTTGTTAACGAGAAATTTGTGGAGTGGTTGAAAAATGAGTTTTAATGACTCCCGACTTCAACTGTAGCTTAGCTAAACTTTCGACTTCAACTGTAGCTTAGCTGAACTTCCGACTTCAACTGTAGCTTGAAGCTGACAATTGATTGATGTTGGTGGTGATAACCTAAAAGCTGGCGTTCTATAGACAAGATGTGGTGTGTGTGACTCGAGATAGAGAGAGCCTGGAAGAGTTGAGAACAATGCCTCATTCTCATCTTCCTGGCATCTGGGAAACTAAGTAAAAGACCATCCTGTGTAGATTACCAAGGTTGCTTATGGGAAGGCTATAAATTACGGACTAAGCAATCTTGGTATCAGCTATATAAAAACTGTGCATTGTCTGTAAAGGCTAGACTCTCAGCCTAACATTTAGTCAAGACCGGTGGGCTGACGGTCTCATTATTGCAATAACTAATCAATATTAAATAAAGATGATTGTTTGAAGAAATGACCAAGACCAAGTCTCTCTCAGTACTGAATTTCCATGACATCTTTGGCGACGAGGAGGTAACCTGCAACTTCACCTGTTGACCTCTCCTGAAGATCTGGGTTAACTGTGCATAGGGGATCAGAAATTGTGATCTCAGTGTGAACCACGCTCATTATTGAGTAGCTGGACCCGCCTAGGATCTGATATGTAGCGGACAGAGTACTGAGAGAGGTAGGCTTGGACAATCTATCAATAAGTGATGAAATTATAAGGAAAAAATATATTTAAAAAAGGAAAAAATAATAGCCCCTGTTGAGGGTACGCTCAGAGCGAGGTCTTCCTTAAGAGGGCCACAGCTGAGGTAACTAGCAGGACTGGAGTTGAATTGATAAGAGTGCTCTTAAGTGAGGTATCCTTGGGCATGATTGTTAATTAGCCTGTTGCGGGCAACCAAAAGTCCAATCCGTGGTACTGACTTGATCACAGTAGGATGTCGAGGTTTGTGGGAACGAGGGACCTGCGCCAGGTGACACCTGAACAGATACTGGCCCTGGCGAAGGCTAATTATAACGTGTTATGTGTTTTGATAAATGAGGTAAACGGGTATACCCTGGGTTACTATTGTTAGGTGTTATTGTAAGTGTTTTCTTATTCCTGATACTTATTATTATTTTATTTTTTCCCCTCACCTTTTATTTAATTTAACCAGGTAGGCCAGTTGAGAACACGTTCTCATTAATAACTGCGACCTGGCCAAGATAAAGCAAAGCAGTGCGACACAAACAACACAAGAGTTACACATGGGATAAACAAACATACAGTCAATAACACAATACAAAACTCTATATACAGTGTGTGTAAATGTAGTAAGATTAGAGAGGTAAGGCAATGTATAGGTCATAGTGGCGAAATAATTACAATTAGCAATTAAACACTGGAGTAATAGTGCAGAAGATGAATGCAAGTAGAGATACTGGGGTGCAAAAGAGTGCAAAAGAGCAAAAAAATAAATAACAATATGGGGATGAGGTAGTTGGGTGGGCTATTTACAGATGGGCTGTGTACAGGTGCAATGATCAGTAAACTGCTCTGGCAGCTTAAAGTTAGTGAGGGAGATATAAGACTCCAGCTTCAGTGATTTTTGCAATTCGTTCCAGTCATTGGCAGCAGAGAACTGGAAGGAAAGGCGGCCAAAAGAGGTGTTGGCTTTGGGGATCACCAGTGAAATATACCTGCTGGAGCGCGTGCTATGGGTGGGTGCTGCTATGGTGACCAGTGAGCTGAGATAAGGCGGGGCTTTACCTAGCAAAGACTTATAGATGACCTGGAGCCAGTGGGTTTGGCGACGAATATGAAGCGAGGGCCAGCCAACGAGAGCATACAGGTTGCAGTGGTGGGTAGTATATGGGGCTTTGGTGACAAAACGAATGGCACTGTGATAGACTACATCCAATTTACTGAGTAGAGTGTTGGAGGCTATTTTGTAAATGACATCGCCAAAGTCAAGGATTGGTAGGATAGTCAGTTTTACGAGGAAATGTTTGGCAACATGAGCGAAGGATGCTTTGTTGCGGAATAGGAAGCCGATTCTAGATGTAATTTTAGATTGGAGATGCTTAATGTGAGTCTGGAAGGAGAGTTTACAGTCTAACCAGACACCTAGGTATTTGTAGTTGTCCACATATTCTAAGTCAGAACCGTCCAGAGTAGTGATGCTAGACGGGCGGGTGTGAGCAGCGATCGGTTGAAGAGCATGCATTTAGTTGTACTTGCATTTAAAAGCAGTTGGAGGCCACGGAAGGAGTGTTGTGTGGCATTGAAGCTTGTCTGGAGGTTTGTTAACACAGTGTCCAAAGAAGGGCCAGAAGTATACAGAATGGTGTCGTCTGCGTAGAGGTGTATCAAATAATCACCAGCAGCAAGAGCGGCATCATTGATGTATTCAGAGAAAAGAGTCGGCCCGAGAATTGAACTCTGTGACTGCCGGAGGTCTGGACAACAGGCCCTCCGATTTGACACACTGAACTCTATCTGAGAAGTAGTTGGTGAATCAGGCGAGGCAGTCATTTGAGAAACCAAGGCTGTTGAGTCTGCCGATAAGAATGTGGTGATTGACCAAGACGAAAGCCTTGGCCCAGGTCAATGAAGACAGCCAAGGTTTAGATTGAAGACACGGGTACTCTGTTGGTAGTTTTGCACATTTGTATAGACATAAAATAATCTATACCATAGTACTCACAGTAGGCGATATCCCAGCGTGGATACAACACCCCGTTGTGGGACCACTAATTAGGCAATATTTTGATAATGGTGTGGGTTTCCCTGTTCATATGGACAGGGTTTTGAAATCTAAAAACAGCGCTAACCGGTTTTCCTTGTCTGCCTCTGTGTTTTTGTTTGTGTTTTCTGTGAATGTGATACGAGAGAGTGTGAGGGAAGTATGTTTGGGGAACAGTACTGTGTGAATGAGAGTGTGTGTGCGTGAGGGCAGAAATAAGTGTTAATCTTACATTTGGATAATGAGATATGGTGCATTATCTTGGTGTTCCGTTCAACAATGCCCATCATAGAATATCACAGGGTGGTATTATTAAGTGCTAGATGTTATTCTATCATTTCTGGAAGACTAGAGAATCGTTGAGAATTATTCCCATAGGGCAGCGTCCGAGAAACTAAGGTGTTTGGGTTCTGCTGGGAGTGTATGGATGAAGAATCGTTGGAAACGGAGTGATTTAATTCATGTGAGTGATATGTTGATTATTGATTCTGTGAAGACATGAAAAAAAATAATGATAATAATCGATAATAATCGATATATAATCGATTACTAGAATTTTGATAAAGTAAATACTGGGAAAATAATAAGGTGCAACTTAAACAACTCATATGTAGACGTACATATGGATCATTTGATAGAGATAAGGTTAAAAGCATTATATGACTGTCTGAATGCTTATGTGATTTGTTTTCCGTCAGGGTAATACATTTAGAGAAAACTGCCCCTCAGGCCTGAAAATGTGTTTTTTTTTCGCAGTAAGAGATAAGTTGCTATATTTATTGAATAAATATTTTTTCCATGAAGTTAGAGCAAAATAAAGGTGGAATTTCGACGTAACTTATATAACGTAGTACAAAGCGTAATTTTGTGTTTTTCATAAAACCGCGAGGAGAGAGGAGCAGGAATCAACATCATAGGAGATGTACACTAAAGCTAAGCCATAAAGATACAAATAGAAGAGCACGCACATTATACCAATTCGGCTCGAATATGGAGGAGAAGAAAAAAAATCTAATCATGGATAAAATTCGGTAGCATTTCCCTGCTGACAGGAAAATTCTGGGTTGCAATTGTGACTTGACACAATGATATAAAGCAAGAATCATTAGCGCAACGCACCAGTGTATTAATGTTAGCGTTCTATCAGCGTAGTCGCACTAACCGTACTATTTGTGAAGTAATTTGAGTATGTAGTATGCTTATTGGTCTTAAGATATACATGATTTGTTTTAACTAAGTATTACAAATGTGTTGCTTGCGCTATCTTTATGAACTGCATAGTATATCATTTTATCCAGCTAGTATATTAACTATATGCTATTCAACTACCCAGCGTTTGTTGACTTGACTATTCACGTCATTCTTAGTTTAGCTAAATTTGTTCTCAATGGACATTGTTAAACAGGGTATTTGGTAAATTTGCTCAGGCTATTTTGTTCGGATTTCAGATCACTGGTTTGTATGTACCAGAGCGCAGAATAACTGATGAATTCACGAATGCTCAATGCCGGTTGAATATGGCCAGTGTCAGTAAACATTAGGGATATAACGTCATTTGAATTATTGTCAACAGCACAGTTAGTCACCAATGTTTTGAATAAACATGGAAAAGCCTGACCAGCTCTGCTAGGTGAGTAGAAGGGAGAGTGAAGATGTATACTCTTGTTTGTGTCTGGAAGTAACATTAGGTAGCAAGCTAGCCCACTAGCTTGGGTGTGAGGCAAGAAAAATATTCAAGTATATTTTATGAGGTCAGAGATTGGATCAACCCTGCTCCTTAGCAGAGGTTGGGGTTGAGTAATCCTTGTGAGAATCAAGGATAATGGATACTACGTACCATTTTAAAACTGGCAGCACATAGGGGCAGTAGCACGAATTGTTTACAAATAGTCTTAACTTTGTTTCACGCCTCATTTAAACAATCGCTAATGCGTGTGGAGTTGGGGGTTCTGTCTTGATACAATATGTAAGATAGTGTATTTGTTATTGGTGTAAAAAGACGAAGAAGTTCGTATGCCAAACATCGCCACATTAGTAAACTATGTCGTAGATCAGGGTCACAAGGCATTAAATGGTAAAGTACAACCGGCGAAAAAATATGAAATATTTGGGGGTTTCGAGAACAATGCGACTCAGGAAAGCCATAGTAGTTTTAAACTCGTGAGACTTTATTTTATTTTATTCTAAAATAGATGTATTGAATTGACGAAAGGAAGGAAGAGATAACAGAGTAATTAAAGTGGGCACCCTGTGAAAAGTAGAAGTTGTTAGTTTTGACTATAATGACATTTTAAAAAATGACCTGGTAACATAAACATTAGATGGAAAGACAGATAGAGGTACCGTAGAGATTCTAGAGGGCTTTCTGCGTTTAAATGAAGAGATGTAGACTAGTGAAGGTGACAAAGGAAAGTAAGTCAATTGGAAAGTAAGGATTTTGGATTTGAATGGATTAAGAATTGGCTGATGTATTTTCTACATTTGGGCATTAAAATAACAGATGTTTAATGAGTGTAAAGCAGAGGTTGGTATTAAACATATATAGAGTAATATTGATATGGAGGATTGATGTAAACTTAATGAGTGTTGACAGTATGTGAATGGTAATATGTTATTAGTGTTTTTTCTATAGCACTCTAATGATGCGATATTTAGTCATTTGAAAAACGGAGGTTTCAATACAAGGTTAAATGATGAGTAGAGAGATTGAGCCTTGAGATTGTAAAATGATTCGCTGTGGTTGAAAGTAGACAGTGGGATATTTGAAGTAGAGGTATGAGAAACATTCTTTGACAGAATCTGATTATTGTTGCTTGGTTTTATAGTTAGGTAACACCAGTTGAATTTGAGCAGGAAGTTAATGCATTGCAAAATCTGTTTCCATTACGTGTAACCGTGTCCAGTAATAAAATCATGAAATAAGTATTGACTATCAAGCTGATAAGACGGCACCAACTTTTTGATGGTTCTTCATTTGTTAAACAACAGTTTTATATTTTGCTAAATTAATGCAACAGGTTAAACTGATAGGATTACCGGAAAGGCGCTCTGGGATTGTTTATTTTAAAACGGGTCGATTCCACATAATGAAACACTGCATTAGGGCTCCCGAGTTGCGCAGCGGTCTAAAGCATCTCAGTGCAACAAGAGGTGTCACCGTAGTCCCTTGTTCAAATCCAGGCTGTATCACATCCGGCCGTGATTGAGAGTCCCATAGGAGCGGCAGGTAGCCGACACTGGTCTAGTAACGATACCAGGATGATTGTACATGGTTATGGGAGTGAATTGTGTCTAAGGGTAGCCCATGCTAAATTAAGCGCACATAGACGTTGGGGTACATTAAAACTAATTATTAATGATTTGAGGGAGTACAATGGACTTATTATTATTATCATGTTTTGTTTGTAGTTACAACTTTGGGTTGCTGATTAAGATGTAGTATAGTGGATATTGATGAAATGTGAATTGATGAGAATTATTTTGATAAAAATGTACTGAAGAAGCGTACTGTAAATCTGGGATACGAAATGTATGACATGTTTGACTGTTATTTAGATAAGTGTTATTTTCTCTATCAGACCAATTATTTGAAGGGTTTGAATGACCTCTGTCCTGACTTTCTAGTATGGTTTGATCACCCTCACTGGAATGCCGAGAGACATTGGATGATGATTTAAAGGTCATATTTAATACTGATTTGAAGGTCATTTGTAATGCTGATAATTACGGAGAAGTTTTATAATTAATAGCACCACGAGCAGGATAGACCTGTCTCTAGTCTGTTTACTATGAAGTTATGGGTACAAGTTTTATGGCGTTATTAAGGGTAGTAATTTGTAGTGTTGTTGTTTTTACACAGTCACTATGGTGAATTATGTGTCAAGATGGGGGGGAATTACCTGTTTTGAGTTTTTTTGGATGGAAGTTTACACACCTTGAGTGATATGTAGGGATGTATTGAGTGATGTATGAAGGAGTGTATTGTTGCGTTGTTTGTTCTGTTTTGGTTTGATAAATCTCCTCAGATTGGGTCTGCTGGATGATCAGCATAACTTCCTGACTCCGTGACTGATCCTATGACTGGGATGAGGTTGACAGTGTGATAAGGCATTTTAAACTAATTTGAAACATTGTTTCAGCAGAATGTGATAAAAAAAATGGTGCATTAAAAATATTGATAGTAGTAATAATTTGCCTTATGAACTGAACTGTTGTTCTGATTTGTCCTTTTTTGAGGTTACGGTGGAGATGGTATCTTGATGCATAGGCCGGGATCATTTGACCAAAACATCCACTAATTTGAAGGGGGTCCACATACTTTTTTATATATAGTATGCATGTGAGAAAAAGAATCTCATCTGTTTATCTGAAAGTGTTCTGTGTTTGCATATTCTATTCACTGTCTAGTAACTGTAAAAACTATTGGTCGCTAAATCCGGAGAAATGACGGACCTTGTAAAATTGTTGAACACTAAATCCAGCTGGAAGGACCACGTAAAAACAGTTGGCTGGTATGCCCTCACCCGTCTGAGCAGTTGGCTGTGAATGCCCTCACCCGTCTGAGCAGTTGGCTGTGAATGCCCTCACCCGTCTGAGCAGTTGGCTGTGAATGCCCTCACCCGTCTGAGCAGTTGGCTGTGAATGCCCTCACCCGTCTGAGCAGTTGGCTGGTATGCCCTCACCCGTCTGAGCAGTTGGCTGTGAATGCCCTCACCCGTCTGAGCAGTTGGCTGTGAATGCCCACACCCGTCTGAGCAGTTGGCTGTGAATGCCCACACCCGTCTGAGCAGTTGGCTGTGAATGCCCTCACCCGTCTGAGCAGTTGGCTGTGAATGCCCTCACCCGTCTGAGCAGTTGGCTGTGAATGCCCACACCCGTCTGAGCAGTTGGCTGTGAATGCCCACACCCGTCTGAGCAGTTGGCTGTGAATGCCCTCACCCGTCTGAGCAGTTGGCTGTGAATGCCCTCACCCGTCTGAGCAGTTGGCTGTGAATGCCCACACCCGTCTGAGCAGTTGGCTGTGAATGCCCTCACCCGTCTGAGCAGTTGGCTGTGAATGCCCACACCCGTCTGAGCAGTTGGCTGTGAATGCCCTCACCCGTCTGAGCAGTTGGCTGTGAATGCCCACACCCGTCTGAGCAGTTGGCTGTGAATGCCCTCACCCGTCTGAGCAGTTGGCTGTGAATGCCCTCACCCGTCTGAGCAGTTGGCTGTGAATGCCCTCACCCGTCTGAGCAGTTGGCTGTGAATGCCCTCACCCGTCTGAGCAGTTGGCTGTGAATGCCCTCCCTGAATGCCCCCCCTGGTAGTTTTGCACATTTGTATAGACATAAAATAATCTATACCATAGTACTCACAGTAGGCGATATCCCAGCGTGGATACAACACCCCGTTGTGGGACCACTAATTAGGCAATATTTTGATAATGGTGTGGGTTTCCCTGTTCATATGGACAGGGTTTTGAAATCTAAAAACAGCGCTAACCGGTTTTCCTTGTCTGCCTCTGTGTTTTTGTTTGTGTTTTCTGTGAATGTGATACGAGAGAGTGTGAGGGAAGTATGTTTGGGGAACAGTACTGTGTGAATGAGAGTGTGTGTGCGTGAGGGCAGAAATAAGTGTTAATCTTACATTTGGATAATGAGATATGGTGCATTATCTTGGTGTTCCGTTCAACAATGCCCATCATAGAATATCACAGGGTGGTATTATTAAGTGCTAGATGTTATTCTATCATTTCTGGAAGACTAGAGAATCGTTGAGAATTATTCCCATAGGGCAGCGTCCGAGAAACTAAGGTGTTTGGGTTCTGCTGGGAGTGTATGGATGAAGAATCGTTGGAAACGGAGTGATTTAATTCATGTGAGTGATATGTTGATTATTGATTCTGTGAAGACATGAAAAAAAATAATGATAATAATCGATAATAATCGATATATAATCGATTACTAGAATTTTGATAAAGTAAATACTGGGAAAATAATAAGGTGCAACTTAAACAACTCATATGTAGACGTACATATGGATCATTTGATAGAGATAAGGTTAAAAGCATTATATGACTGTCTGAATGCTTATGTGATTTGTTTTCCGTCAGGGTAATACATTTAGAGAAAACTGCCCCTCAGGCCTGAAAATGTGTTTTTTTTTCGCAGTAAGAGATAAGTTGCTATATTTATTGAATAAATATTTTTTCCATGAAGTTAGAGCAAAATAAAGGTGGAATTTCGACGTAACTTATATAACGTAGTACAAAGCGTAATTTTGTGTTTTTCATAAAACCGCGAGGAGAGAGGAGCAGGAATCAACATCATAGGAGATGTACACTAAAGCTAAGCCATAAAGATACAAATAGAAGAGCACGCACATTATACCAATTCGGCTCGAATATGGAGGAGAAGAAAAAAAATCTAATCATGGATAAAATTCGGTAGCATTTCCCTGCTGACAGGAAAATTCTGGGTTGCAATTGTGACTTGACACAATGATATAAAGCAAGAATCATTAGCGCAACGCACCAGTGTATTAATGTTAGCGTTCTATCAGCGTAGTCGCACTAACCGTACTATTTGTGAAGTAATTTGAGTATGTAGTATGCTTATTGGTCTTAAGATATACATGATTTGTTTTAACTAAGTATTACAAATGTGTTGCTTGCGCTATCTTTATGAACTGCATAGTATATCATTTTATCCAGCTAGTATATTAACTATATGCTATTCAACTACCCAGCGTTTGTTGACTTGACTATTCACGTCATTCTTAGTTTAGCTAAATTTGTTCTCAATGGACATTGTTAAACAGGGTATTTGGTAAATTTGCTCAGGCTATTTTGTTCGGATGTCAGATCACTGGTTTGTATGTACCAGAGCGCAGAATAACTGATGAATTCACGAATGCTCAATGCCGGTTGAATATGGCCAGTGTCAGTAAACATTAGGGATATAACGTCATTTGAATTATTGTCAACAGCACAGTTAGTCACCAATGTTTTGAATAAACATGGAAAAGCCTGACCAGCTCTGCTAGGTGAGTAGAAGGGAGAGTGAAGATGTATACTCTTGTTTGTGTCTGGAAGTAACATTAGGTAGCAAGCTAGCCCACTAGCTTGGGTGTGAGGCAAGAAAAATATTCAAGTATATTTTATGAGGTCAGAGATTGGATCAACCCTGCTCCTTAGCAGAGGTTGGGGTTGAGTAATCCTTGTGAGAATCAAGGATAATGGATACTACGTACCATTTTAAAACTGGCAGCACATAGGGGCAGTAGCACGAATTGTTTACAAATAGTCTTAACTTTGTTTCACGCCTCATTTAAACAATCGCTAATGCGTGTGGAGTTGGGGGTTCTGTCTTGATACAATATGTAAGATAGTGTATTTGTTATTGGTGTAAAAAGACGAAGAAGTTCGTATGCCAAACATCGCCACATTAGTAAACTATGTCGTAGATCAGGGTCACAAGGCATTAAATGGTAAAGTACAACCGGCGAAAAAATATGAAATATTTGGGGGTTTCGAGAACAATGCGACTCAGGAAAGCCATAGTAGTTTTAAACTCGTGAGACTTTATTTTATTTTATTCTAAAATAGATGTATTGAATTGACGAAAGGAAGGAAGAGATAACAGAGTAATTAAAGTGGGCACCCTGTGAAAAGTAGAAGTTGTTAGTTTTGACTATAATGACATTTTAAAAAATGACCTGGTAACATAAACATTAGATGGAAAGACAGATAGAGGTACCGTAGAGATTCTAGAGGGCTTTCTGCGTTTAAATGAAGAGATGTAGACTAGTGAAGGTGACAAAGGAAAGTAAGTCAATTGGAAAGTAAGGATTTTGGATTTGAATGGATTAAGAATTGGCTGATGTATTTTCTACATTTGGGCATTAAAATAACAGATGTTTAATGAGTGTAAAGCAGAGGTTGGTATTAAACATATATAGAGTAATATTGATATGGAGGATTGATGTAAACTTAATGAGTGTTGACAGTATGTGAATGGTAATATGTTATTAGTGTTTTTTCTATAGCACTCTAATGATGCGATATTTAGTCATTTGAAAAACGGAGGTTTCAATACAAGGTTAAATGATGAGTAGAGAGATTGAGCCTTGAGATTGTAAAATGATTCGCTGTGGTTGAAAGTAGACAGTGGGATATTTGAAGTAGAGGTATGAGAAACATTCTTTGACAGAATCTGATTATTGTTGCTTGGTTTTATAGTTAGGTAACACCAGTTGAATTTGAGCAGGAAGTTAATGCATTGCAAAATCTGTTTCCATTACGTGTAACCGTGTCCAGTAATAAAATCATGAAATAAGTATTGACTATCAAGCTGATAAGACGGCACCAACTTTTTGATGGTTCTTCATTTGTTAAACAACAGTTTTATATTTTGCTAAATTAATGCAACAGGTTAAACTGATAGGATTACCGGAAAGGCGCTCTGGGATTGTTTATTTTAAAACGGGTCGATTCCACATAATGAAACACTGCATTAGGGCTCCCGAGTTGCGCAGCGGTCTAAAGCATCTCAGTGCAACAAGAGGTGTCACCGTAGTCCCTTGTTCAAATCCAGGCTGTATCACATCCGGCCGTGATTGAGAGTCCCATAGGAGCGGCAGGTAGCCGACACTGGTCTAGTAACGATACCAGGATGATTGTACATGGTTATGGGAGTGAATTGTGTCTAAGGGTAGCCCATGCTAAATTAAGCGCACATAGACGTTGGGGTACATTAAAACTAATTATTAATGATTTGAGGGAGTACAATGGACTTATTATTATTATCATGTTTTGTTTGTAGTTACAACTTTGGGTTGCTGATTAAGATGTAGTATAGTGGATATTGATGAAATGTGAATTGATGAGAATTATTTTGATAAAAATGTACTGAAGAAGCGTACTGTAAATCTGGGATACGAAATGTATGACATGTTTGACTGTTATTTAGATAAGTGTTATTTTCTCTATCAGACCAATTATTTGAAGGGTTTGAATGACCTCTGTCCTGACTTTCTAGTATGGTTTGATCACCCTCACTGGAATGCCGAGAGACATTGGATGATGATTTAAAGGTCATATTTAATACTGATTTGAAGGTCATTTGTAATGCTGATAATTACGGAGAAGTTTTATAATTAATAGCACCACGAGCAGGATAGACCTGTCTCTAGTCTGTTTACTATGAAGTTATGGGTACAAGTTTTATGGCGTTATTAAGGGTAGTAATTTGTAGTGTTGTTGTTTTTACACAGTCACTATGGTGAATTATGTGTCAAGATGGGGGGGAATTACCTGTTTTGAGTTTTTTTGGATGGAAGTTTACACACCTTGAGTGATATGTAGGGATGTATTGAGTGATGTATGAAGGAGTGTATTGTTGCGTTGTTTGTTCTGTTTTGGTTTGATAAATCTCCTCAGATTGGGTCTGCTGGATGATCAGCATAACTTCCTGACTCCGTGACTGATCCTATGACTGGGATGAGGTTGACAGTGTGATAAGGCATTTTAAACTAATTTGAAACATTGTTTCAGCAGAATGTGATAAAAAAAATGGTGCATTAAAAATATTGATAGTAGTAATAATTTGCCTTATGAACTGAACTGTTGTTCTGATTTGTCCTTTTTTGAGGTTACGGTGGAGATGGTATCTTGATGCATAGGCCGGGATCATTTGACCAAAACATCCACTAATTTGAAGGGGGTCCACATACTTTTTTATATATAGTATGCATGTGAGAAAAAGAATCTCATCTGTTTATCTGAAAGTGTTCTGTGTTTGCATATTCTATTCACTGTCTAGTAACTGTAAAAACTATTGGTCGCTAAATCCGGAGAAATGACGGACCTTGTAAAATTGTTGAACACTAAATCCAGCTGGAAGGACCACGTAAAAACAGTTGGCTGGTATGCCCTCACCCGTCTGAGCAGTTGGCTGTGAATGCCCTCACCCGTCTGAGCAGTTGGCTGTGAATGCCCTCACCCGTCTGAGCAGTTGGCTGTGAATGCCCTCACCCGTCTGAGCAGTTGGCTGTGAATGCCCTCACCCGTCTGAGCAGTTGGCTGGTATGCCCTCACCCGTCTGAGCAGTTGGCTGTGAATGCCCTCACCCGTCTGAGCAGTTGGCTGTGAATGCCCACACCCGTCTGAGCAGTTGGCTGTGAATGCCCACACCCGTCTGAGCAGTTGGCTGTGAATGCCCTCACCCGTCTGAGCAGTTGGCTGTGAATGCCCTCACCCGTCTGAGCAGTTGGCTGTGAATGCCCACACCCGTCTGAGCAGTTGGCTGTGAATGCCCACACCCGTCTGAGCAGTTGGCTGTGAATGCCCTCACCCGTCTGAGCAGTTGGCTGTGAATGCCCTCACCCGTCTGAGCAGTTGGCTGTGAATGCCCACACCCGTCTGAGCAGTTGGCTGTGAATGCCCTCACCCGTCTGAGCAGTTGGCTGTGAATGCCCACACCCGTCTGAGCAGTTGGCTGTGAATGCCCTCACCCGTCTGAGCAGTTGGCTGTGAATGCCCACACCCGTCTGAGCAGTTGGCTGTGAATGCCCTCACCCGTCTGAGCAGTTGGCTGTGAATGCCCTCACCCGTCTGAGCAGTTGGCTGTGAATGCCCTCACCCGTCTGAGCAGTTGGCTGTGAATGCCCTCACCCGTCTGAGCAGTTGGCTGTGAATGCCCTCACCCGTCTGAGCAGTTGGCTGTGAATGCCCACACCCGTCTGAGCAGTTGGCTGTGAATGCCCACACCCGTCTGAGCAGTTGGCTGTGAATGCCCTCACCCGCTATATACTTATAACTGATTGGTTTGGTTCTGCCCTCTATAGGGCTGTACAGTTAAAACACCACTGTACTCTTGACAGTCACCACAACAAACACAGACACAGCTGTTTCCTTTGAAGATGTTTATATGATTTTGGTCATCTGAATTACTTGGAATCGTATTGTTGTATAAGACAAAGACATGTAAACAGTATTAGTTAATGGTTATAACTATTCAATATACATATATACATGAATAAATGGCATTACACTTACAACATGTCTATAAAGGGCTATAAACACAGCATCAATATAAACAAACTTAAACAACAAGGAAAATATATAGATTAAGAAAAATAAATGCTTTTATTTGACTTTATCATTCATTTTAATTTTATTTTTATTTTTTCAAAAGTATTATTATTTTTGTATTTTTTATTTTTTTAAAGCCTGTCACATCTGTGAATGTGGAATGTGTTTTGTTGGTTGATTGAAAAACAAGAAAACTTAATAAACTTTAAATTGAAAAAAAAAAAACATTCACCTTGTGAATGAGAGAGAAAGAGAAACCAATTACTTGGATTGACAAACGGTCAAGATTTATGGCACGCGCTCTTTATCCAGCTTTGTGTGAGAATCCTCCAGGCTGAAGGGTGGTAAATTACTCTGTGCATGAGCAAGCTCCCAGAACTGTCTGGGTCACCCATGGCAAGGCGAACAAAACTCCTTCATAAAGGCTACTTTGGAAAACGCTGTAGTAGCTTGTGCATGTAAAAGACTGTTTACCAATACAACAACAAAAAAATTAAAGTACTTGGGCAAACAATGCAATAACACTCAGGCAGTAGGAATAATACTACATACGATAAACATTAAGCAAAGTAATATTGGCAACTCTAACATTAAAGAAGAGAAACAGCCATATGTCTGGAAGTTATCAAAGTAACTAAGTCATTCGTGGTAATTACCAGTTTATTTAACCCTTTATTTAACTAGGCAAGTCAGTTAAGAACGAATTCTTATTTATAATGACGGCCTACACCAGCCGGTGCTGGGCCAATTGTGCGCCGCTCTATGGGACTCAAAATCACGACCGGTTGTGATACAGCCTGGATTCGAACCAGGGTGTCTGTTGTGACGCCTCAAGCAGTGCCTTAGACCGCTGCGCTACTCGGGAGCCCAATAAACCACCCTGCAACTTACATTTCGATGCACAGACAACATTCAGACATTCGTGTTACTGTCGACAATAAAAAGTCCTCAGAAACATGCGTCTTTTCCCTTCGGACGACAATAACACTCTGACCTGAGTGGGCGGGTGCAGTGTCCAGATGCACATTTCCAAGCGCTCTGATTGGTTGGAAATGGCAGGGCAATGACGGGTGAGGATCTTTTTTAGGTGGGCTGAGCAGCCAAACTAACAGGATATAAGGGAAACTGGAGGAACTCTGAGGGGAAGTTCGGTGGAGACGAGAGGAGCAGGACGGCCTTTTTACAAATAACAATGGATTACTGACATGTTTTATCCCCGAACAACGAACTGTATGAAGGTAACATGCTTCATAATTATTTACTTATACATTTATAAGTAACTATAAAATGTTTATTTTTTTTAGCAGGGATGGTATGTTGAATGTACTGTTAATGTCTCCTTACCAGGAGAGGGCATTATCCCTCTACGCAATACTTGACCTGGGAAAAGGTTATTGGGAATGGAAAGGGGATACCTCGTCAGTTGAACACTTGTTCTATGTGAAGCTAGCACCTGGATATTAAATATGAATTATCTAAGAGATAAGTTATTCGGCTCATCTTTATATCCACGCCTTACACTTGCTAAATCATCCTACCAATCCTCGACTTTGGCGATGTCATTTACAAAATAGCCTCCAATACCCTACTCAACAAATTGGATGCAGTCTATCACAGTGCAATCCGTTTTGTCACCAAAGCCCCATATACTACCCACCATTGCGACCTGTACGCTCTCGTTGGCTGGCCCTTGCTTCATACTCGTCGCCAAACCCACTGGCTCCATGTCATCTACAAGACCCTGCTAGGTAAAGTCCCCCCTTATCTCAGCTCGCTGGTCACCATAGCATCTCCCACCTGTAGCACACGCTCCAGCAGGTATATCTCTCTAGTCACCCACAAAACACATTCTTTCTTTGGCCGCCTCTCCTTCCAGTTCTCTGCTGCAAATGACTGGAACGAACTACAAAAATCTCTGAAACTGGAAACACTTATCTCCCTCACTAGCTTTAAGCACCAACTGTCAGAGCAGCTCACAGATTACTGCACCTGTACATAGCCCACCTATAATTTTGCCCAAACAACTACCTCTTTCCCTACTGTATTTAATTAATTAATTAATTTTGCTCCTTTGCACCCCATTATTTTTTATTTCTAGTGTTTTACTTGCTATATTGTATTTACTTTGCCACCATGGCCTTTTTTTGCCTTTACCTCCCTTATCTCACCTCATTTGCTCACATCGTATATAGACTTGTTTATACTGTATTATTGACTGTATGTTTGTTTTACTCCATGTGTAACTCTGTGTCGTTGTATGTGTCGAACTGCTTTGCTTTATCTTGGTCAGGATGCAATTGTAAATGAGAACTTGTTCTCAACTTGCCTACCTGGTTAAATAAAAATATAAAAAATATAAAAATCCACTTTTTCAACTATAAAATGTTTTGTCCTTGCTTTACTGGTTGGCGGAATGCAAGTTCCCACATCCAATTATTTCAGATTTCACCATGGCGTTATGTTGGCCCATTATTAGAATATGGAAAATATTAATTCAATTATGGCATTATATTCATGTTGGCTTTTGCAGGCTGTTACAAATGCACGGCGGCTTGTTGCGCAATTAAACTGAACGTCTTTACTTCAGATAAACAACTCGTAGAAAACTCACTCATCCAATCCTCACACCTCAGTGCCTGATACATTATTAAAGCAACAGTATTCAATACTTAACTGAGCTATCATACCATATTACTGAACACAACACAGGCTACCTAAGTGGGATGGCATACAGGCTGTCGCATTAATGCGCAATTTGCTTAAATGGATAATGGAACCACTGTTTTTTATTAGTTTTAGCGAAAGATGTGATGTCATTACATCCAGCTGTTTTTATCGACATGACAGTTCAATGGAAACACACTGTAGCAAAGCAATTGTCTCACATCTACTTTCTAAATGTCAACCCAAAAATATTATCACTGGACAAGTTAATGGAAACATGCATTGCCTTCTGAAAATATTTTCCCACATTTTGTTACATTACAGCCTTATTTGAAAATGTATAGAATAGTTTTATCCTCATCTTCACACAATACCCCATAATGGCAAATGAAATGTTTGCAAATGTATTAAATATACAGTGGGGAGAACAAGTATTTGATATTACTGCCGATTTTGCAGGTTTTCCTACTTACAAAGCATGTAGAGGTCTGTAATTTTTAATCATAGGTACACTTCAACTGTGAGAGACGGAATCTAAAACAAAAATCCAGAAAATCACATTGTATGATTTTTAAGTATGACACTACAGCTTGTAGTGTCATACCCAAGAAGACTCAAGGCTGCAATAGCTGCCAAATGTGCTTCAACAAAGTACTGAGTAAAGGGTCTGAATACCTGTGAAAATTTCCAGGTTTTTATTTTATACATTTGCAAACATTTCTAACAACTGAATACATTTTAGAAATGAGGCTGTAATGTAACAAAATGTGGAAAATATTCCTTGTCAGTCCTTGCTCTGTCGCCCTTGGCCAGTTGTCACAGTTGAGGTATAGTTTCACTGTGAAGCTCTTCGACCGCCACTCTGTTAATTTCAAAATATTAATGATTTGTTACTTTTTATGCATACTACGTGAGCATTAACATAATCATTTGGAAGAAGAAAGGCAAATGTTTACTTACGGTGAACGTTCGTGAAAACCCGTTTCCTCTACAGGAAGCTACAATATAAATATAATTCATTAACCATTGCTATAAAATACATTTGGTACAAGTTGCACTATGGCAGTGATTTTCAACTAGTTTTGCCTCGGGACCCATATTGAACCAGGTTGGGTTAGACACAACCCAATATTTGTATCGGAAAACTATTTGTGATGCTATATTGATAGTAAATGTAGAAATTACATTACGGGGGAACAATATTCCCACCTCTTTCAATCATTTCATTTTGGCCATATTCTTGATGAAGAACTCCTATTAAACTCACTGGTTTGAGACACAAAATCAACCAACATAGCGCTGCTAATAGCACTGTGTTTCAATACACATTTCAGAGATTACATTTATATTTTAAAAACTCCTTGATTTCTACACATTTTCTACCTGGTTTAAGTTGTGTAAAATCAGACGTGTGTGTGTGTGTACATACACACACACACACAGTTGAAGTCGGAAGTTTACATACACCTTAGCCAAATACATTTAAACTCTGTGTCACGCCCTGGTCGAAGTATTTTGTGTTTTCTTTATTATTTTGGTCAGGCCAGGGTGTGACATGGGTTTATTATGTGGTGTGTTTTGTCTTGGGGTTTTTGTAGGTATTGGGATTGTGGTATAGTGGGGTTATCTAGGAAAGTCTATGGTTGCCTGGAGTGGTTCTCAATCAGAGGCAGGTGTTTATCGTTGTCTCTGATTGGGAACCATATTTAGGCAGCCATATTCTTTGAGTGTTTCGTGGGTGATTGTTCCTGTCTCTGTGTTTTGCACCAGATAGGCGCAGTCATTTGTTTTTTTTCTTTTCACTTGTTTTGGAAGAGAAGAGAACGAGCGCCATTCTCCTTGCGGAGATGGTGCTAAATACATCAACACGGTCGGTCCCTGGGATTGGGCTGGCTAACACGATTAGGTTTGCTTGGAAGGAAAAGGAGATGGAGCCTTTAGGACGGGAAACTTTTGGAAGGATAATATTGATGGGGATTCTAAAGCTGACGGTGAAGGACGTGTTTTGTTTCCAAGGCAACTCGTTGGAGGGAGCATACGACGTGGCACTATATACAGAGGTAAAACACGATGATATCCTGAGAAGGGCAAGAGCAGTGGGAGGTGAGAGGCCGATGTGCCACTACGAAATAACAAGCCTGGCGAAGAATAACTTTAGGGTTGTAACTGTCAACATTTACAACCCTTACGTTAAGGACGAAGAGGTGAGGGCTTTTCTGGGGAGATATATGGATAACGTCTCCTCAGCAAGGCACCTCAAAGACTCCCTTGGGTTTTGGAATGGGAGGAGAGGTTTCCAGGCCCTCCTCAGAGAGGACCCAAAGGGACATGGTGGCTACCTCCATCCTCCTGCTATGTTCTCCCTAGGGGCTGACAGGGGGACGTTGTTTTATGCACGTCAGCCCCCATTTTGCAGACGCTGTATGGCCTACGGTCACATATTCGCCTCATGCAGTACAAGAAAATGCAGATTTTGTGCATCTGAGGATCACGAGGCGAGGGATTGTGACAAGCCTAAGACGTGCCATGGGTGTGGCTCGTCAGCACACCTGTGGCGGGGGTGCCCGGCCCGTCAGCGGTCATATGCGTCTGCGGCTGGGGGGGAGCAGGGGCGGGGGATGGGGGAAGAAGAGGAGGGGAAGGAAGCACGCCTCATGATCAGAGTACAGGTCCAGAGGGGAAGGCCACAAGGAAGGAGGAGGAGCAAGAAGCGGCGGAAGGAAGAGAGAAGGAAACGGAAGGCACGGGAGTAGGAGAACCAGGAAAAGCGGCGGAAGAAGGCAACCGAGTGGAGGAGCATGAGAGAGAAGAAAGCGATGGAGGAGTGGTGGAGAAGGAGACGGTGGAAGAGCAAGTGGACTGGGGGGAATGTGCCCTGGTGGAAGAGATGAGGGGCATGGTGGAGGAGCTGGCGGGGGGGGGGGGGTGGTATCTCTCCACTGCCGTCATCACCAAAGAAGAGAATGAAGAGGAGGGAGCGATTGGCCGACAGTGAGAGGGAGGGGATGGCCAAGAGAGTGATGGGGGTGGGAGAAACCTCTGGGTTGCTGCTGGTTTCCACAGGCTCTCAATATCTGTTGGGTGGGGACACACCTAACAAGACTCAGGACTGGGTACAGGAGGAGGTGGGGAGTTTTTTGTTTGGGGACTCAGCCTCCCCGAATTTTTTCCAATCCAGCTGCAGCACTGGGGAGGGGGAGGATTGTGGGGGTAGACCCAGGGTGCAGGGCACCCCGGAGCCAAACACTCATCGGGGGTAGGGATTTTGTGTGGGCACAGGGAGGTTAAAGTGGAGGATTCTTTTGTGGTAATGCAGGGGAGGGTTATAGGGGTGGATGTCACGATAAGGGATTGTAATTTTAGATTAGTGGTGGTGTATGGACCACAGGTGGTGGCAGACAGGAGGGAGATGGTGGACTGTCTGACGCCCCTGTGTGTCACAAATAGGAAATTAGTGATAGGGGGGGATTTTAATACAGATTTAGGAAGAGGGGGGGGATAGCAGTGCAGGCGCCATTGCCAGGCTAATGGCTTGCCATGGTCTGGTAGATGGTGGTCTGCACACTACTCCGAAAATGGACGGTCCTACATGGCGCAACTCCAGGGGGGTTGAGCGGAGGCTCGACTATATTTTTGTACCCAGGTCTTTGGGTAAGTTGTCTGGGCGGCTGTTGCCTGTTTTCTTTTCGGATCACGACGGGGTGCTCCTGCAGGTGGGGTCGCCAGTCTGCCTCTTTGGTAGGGGGTACTGGAAACTAGATCGGGATGTGCTGGAGGAGCAGGCTTTTGTTGACGGGTTTTATGGTTTCTTTTGGAGGCTTGAGGGTCTCCGGTCCATGTGCGAGGGGGTGTTAAAGTGGTGGGAATTAGTTAAGGTGAGGATTAGGGCTTTTATAATAGGGTATTGCAAGAGGAAAAAAAGGGAGGAGAGGAGGGAGGTGGATCGTATCCAAAGGTTAATTGGACTCGAGTACGAGGCAGGCAACCTCGGCGGGTCGTTTGACTGGGAGAGATCCGCAACCCTAAAGGCGCAGCTCAGGGAGTTGCAGGAGCGGAAGGCTCGAGCTTTCCTGGAGCGTGCGCATAGTGGCTTTCTAGAACACAATGAGACTTGTTCTGCTATGTTCTTTAAGTCGGTTAGGGCCAGACAGAGTAGGAAGGTAATGCATGGCGTTAGGGAAGAAAATGGTAGTATAGTTAGAGAACCAGAGGATATGATCAGGGTGACAACTGATCATTTCCAAGGTTTATTTAAGGAAAGGGAAATAGATGTAGAGCAGGGAAATGTGTTTTTAGAACACTTGTCCAGGCGGTTGCCGGAGGACATTAGAGAAGTGATGGAGGCCCAGATCTCACTAGAAGAGGTTGAGAGCGCTCTTAGGAGGATGGGAAAAGGGAAGGTGCCTGGGATAGATGGGCTGCCGGCTGAGTTTTATCTCAAGTTTTGGGGTATACTTGGACCAGTGGTCCTCGAAGTCTTGAAGGCCATCCTTGAGACGGGGGTCCCGGGGGGATCAATGGCTGTTGGTGTGCTGTCACTTTTATATAAGAAGGGGGAAGTAACAGACCTTGGCAACTGGCGGCCGTTGACCATGCTGTGTGTAGATTACAAGCTACTTGCAAAGGTTTTAGCAGACCGGTTGCGCACAGCCCTTCCCTACGTCGTCCATGAGGATCAGACGTGCGGGGTAGAGGGCCGCTCTATTAGATGGAACCTACAGTTAATCAGGGACTCCATCGCTTGGGTTGAAGATAGAGGACTGCCTTTAATGGTAGCAGCGCTAGATCAGGCGAAAGCCTTTGATCGCGTGAATAGATCATTTTAATTCAGAGTGTTAGGTCGATTAGGATTTGGGGAGAAGTTCATAGGATGGATTCGTACATTATATGTCGGAGCGGGGTGCCGAGTTAGTGTAAATAGTCACTTGGGTGACGTTTTTGACCTCTCGTCTGGGGTCAGGCAGGGGTGCCCACTCCCGGCTCTCCTCTTCCTTCTGTACATGGAGCCTCTGGGGGCTGCCATTAGGGCAGACACAGGGGTGGAAGGCTTGTTGATCCCTGGAAGTGGTGGGCTGCGTGTTAAGATGACGCAGTACGCCGACGACACTTCCTTGCTGCTGTGCAAGGACTCGTGCCTGACAAGGTCCCTTGCCATCTTTGGGGATTTCACCCGAGCGTCGGGAGCAGTTCTGAACCATGCAAAGTCTTCCGTCACGTTTTTCGGAAGATGGCGCGGTAGAACGGATGTGCCCGGGGGGTTATCTCTCTGTGAGGGGGCCCTGAGGATTCTCGGGGTCCATTTTGAGACCTCCGGCTCAGCGACGCTAAACTGGAACATGCGTATCGCAGTGGTACAGAGGAAGCTAGCAATGTGGAAGGCTAGGTATGTCTTTTATGGGCAAAGTCCTGGTTCTAAAGGTGGATGTGTTGCCGTCTCTTTTGTATTTGGCGTACATCTACCCATTGCCGGCTAGTCTGAGGAGGCCTCTAGTGAGGCTTGTGTTTCAGTTCATGTGGAGTGGCAGGTGCGAGTGGGTCGCCAGGGCACGCATGCTTTGTCCCATCGGGGAGGGAGGTAGGGGGGTACCACATTTCCCCCTCAAGCTGGACGCAATTTTTGTTTCTTTCTTGTTAACGGAGCTTGCTCACCCAGTGATACACCCATCCGGTTACCTCCTGCGGGTGTTCTTCTCGTATCAGGCGAGAAGCGTAATGGTGTGGTCTAACACGGGTCCTCGGGCGGAACAGCTGCCGTGGCACTTTGGTCATGCGGCCAAGTGGCTGCGTGCGCACCCTAAGGTTGAAGTTGCCCGAGTAGGTTTAGATCACAGGCACCTGTACGAGGAGGTCAGAAAGGCAGGGAGTCCGGCGCCTGTAGTGGGCATCTCGGAAGTGGTCTGGGAGGGAGTGCAGGCGCGGGGTCTGGACAACAGGCTCAAGGACCTGAATTGGTTGAGCCTCCATAAGTGCTTGCCGGTACGTTCCATCATGTACCGGTATAGTTTGGTGCAATCCCCCACCTGTCCAAGATCTTCTTGTGGCAGGGAGGAGACTGTGCGCCATGTCTTTTGGGACTGTGCCTTTGCCGGAGTAGTATGGGCTAGGGCACGGGTGTTGTTAGGTTTGGTAAGGGGGGATTTTGTATTGACGTGGGCCAGGTTAGAGAGAGGTGTAGGGAGAGCGAGAGGGACGGATAGGGACAGGTTTCTGATCTGGCTTCTCATGAGTCTCTTTAAACGGGGGCTGTGGGAAGCCAGGCAGAACATGGTGAAGACAGGGAGAGATTGGGGGGTGGAAGGGATAGTGAGGAGGGTGGAAGGAGATTTGAGGGGGAGGATGAAGAGGGAGGAGAGGAAGTGGGGGCAGCATGCTGCCCGGGAGAGGTGGAAGGGGGGTTTGGGGCTGGGTGTCATTTAGATTTGTAAGGGGATAGATTAGGGACGGGGAGATAGGGAAAGGTAGTTTGTAGGATGACGGGGAGGGAAGATGCTCCCGAGGTTTTGTTTGGGGTTTTTGTTTTGTTTAAATTAAAATACCACTATTTGAGTTTGTATGGAAATTATGAGTTGTAAAGAATGAATGGTATTGATGATAATAAATAATTTTTTATAAAAATAAATAAGGCTGTTTAGGTTTTCACGTCACGTTTCTTGTTTTGTTAGTTTGTTCATGTGTAGTTTCTTTACTAAAGAACCATGAATCAAAATAACCACGCAGCATTTTGGTCCGCCTCTCTTTCACTGCAAGAAAACCTTAACACTCTGTTTTTCACAATTCCTGACATTTAATCCTAGTAAAAATTTCCCAGTCTTAGGTCAGTTAGGATCACCACTTTATTTTAAGAATGTGAAATGTCAGAACAATAGTAGAGAGAATTATTTATTTCAGCTTTTATTTCTTTCATCACATTCCCAGTGGGTCAGAAGTTTACATACACTCAATTAGTATTTGGTAGCATTGCCTTTAAATTGTTTAACTTGGGTGAAACATTTCGGGTAGCCTTCCACAAGTTTCCCACAATAAGTTGGGTGAATTTTGACCCATTCCTCCTGACAGAGCTGGTGTAAATGGAGTCCGGTTTGTCGGCCTCCTTGCTCGCACACACATTTTCAGTTCTGCCCACAAATTTTGTATAGGATTGAGGTCAGTGCTTCGTGATGGCCACTCCAATACCTTGACTTTGTTGTCCTTAAGCCATTTTGCCACAACTTTGGAAGTATGCTTGGGGTCATTGTCCATTTGGAAAACCCCATTTGTGACCAAGCTTTAACTTCCTGACTGAGGTCTTGAGATGTTGCTTCAATATATCCACATAATTTTCTTTCCTCGTGATGCCATCTATTTTGTGAAATGCACCAGTCCCTCCTGCAGCAATGCACCCCCCCCTGCTTCACGGTTGGAATGGTCTTCTTCGGCTTGCAAGCATCCCCCTTTTTCCTCCAAACATAACAATGTTCATTATGGCCAAACAGTTCGATTTTTGTTTCATCAGACTAGAGGCCATTTCTCCAAAAAGTACGATCTTTGTCCCCATGTGCAGTTGCAAACCGTAGTCTGCCTTTTTTATTGCGGTTTTGGAGCAGTGGCTTCTTCCTTTCTGAGGTGCCTTTAAGGTTATGTCGATCTAGGACTCGTTTTACTGTGGATATAGATACTTTTGTACCCGTTTCCTCCAGCATCTTCACAAGATCCTTTGCTGTTGTTCTGGGATTGATTTGCACTTTTCACACCAAAGTACGTTCATCTCTAGGAGACAGAACGCGTCTCCTTCCTGAGCGGTATGACGGCTGCTTGGTCCCAAGGTGTTAATACTTGCGTACTATTGTTTGTACAGATGAACGTGGTACCTTCAGGCATTTGGAAATTGCTCCCAAGGATGAACCAGACTTGTGGAGGTCTACAATTTTTTTCTGAAGTCTTGGCTGATTTTGTTTCATTTTCCCATGATGTCAAGTAAAGAGGCACTAGGTTTGAAGGTAGGCCTTGAAATACATCCACAGATACACCTCCAATTGACTCAAATGATGTCAATTAG
Organism: Oncorhynchus mykiss; assembly: GCF_057628025.1. Taxonomy (NCBI): domain Eukaryota; kingdom Metazoa; phylum Chordata; class Actinopteri; order Salmoniformes; family Salmonidae; genus Oncorhynchus; species Oncorhynchus mykiss. Next base: position 74,462,148 of record NC_143030.1, on the reverse strand, counting down.
CCTATCAGAAACTTCTAAAGCAATGACATAATTTTCTGGAATTTTCCATGTTGTTTAAAGGCACAGTCAACTTAGTGTATGTAAACTTCTGACCCACTGGAATTGTGATACAGGGAATTATAAGTGAAATAATCTGTCTGTAAACAATTGTTGGAAAAATTACTTGTCATGCACAAAGTAGATGTCCTAACCGACTTGCCAAAACTATAGTTTGTTAACAAGAAATGTGTGGGGTGGTTGAAAAACGAGTTAATGACTCCATGTGAGGAGGTAAGTGAGGAGGTAAGGCAATAAATAGGCCATAGTAGCGAAGTACTTACAATTTAGCAAATGAACACTGGTGTGATAGATGATCTTGTACAAGTAGAAATACTGGTGTGCAAAATAGCAGAAAAGTACATAAAAACAATATGGGGGGGCTCCCGGGTGGCGCAGTGGTCTAATTCTCGGTTCGAGTCCAGGTTCTGCTGCAGCCGGCCGTGACCGGGAGGCCAATGGGGCCGCGCACCATTGGCCCAGCTAGGTCCGGGTTAGGGAGGGTTTGGCCTGCAAGGATTTCCTTGTCTCATCGCGCACTAGCAACTCCTGTGGCGGGCCGGGCGCAGTGCACGCTGACCGGGTCGCTAGGTGTATGGTGTTTCCTTGGTGCAGCTGGCTTCCGGGTTGGATGTGCGTTGTGTCAAGAAGCAGTGCGGCTTGGTTGGGTTGTGTTTCGGAGGACGCATGGCTCTCGACCTTCGCCTCTCCCGAGTTCGTACGGGAGTTGCAGCGATGAGACAAGACAGTAACTACTACCAATTGGATACCACGAAATTGGGGATAAGAGTGGAAACATAATAATTAAAAAAACACACAAAAAAAACAATATGGGGATGAGGTAAGTAGATTGGGCGGGCTATTTACAGATGGGCTATGTACAGCTGCAGCGATCGGTTAGCTGCTCAGATAGCTGATGTTTAAAGTTAGTGAGGGAGATAAGACTCCAGCTTCAGCGATTTTTGCAATTAGTTCCAGTCACTGGCAGCAGAGAACTGTAAGGAAAGGCGGCCAAAGAGGTGTTGGCTTTGGGGATGACCAGTGAGATATACCTGCTGGAGCGCATGCTACAGGTGGGTGTTATCGTGACCAATGAGCTGAGATAAGGTGGACCTTTATCTAGCATACACTTATAGATGACCTGGAGCCAGTGGGTCTGGCGAAGAATATGAAGCGAGGGCCAGCCGACTAGAGCATACAGGTCGCAGTGGTGGGTGGTATAAGGGGCTTTGGTAACAAATGGATGGCACTGTTATAGACTGCATCCAGTTTGCTGAGTAGAGTGTTGGAAGCTATTTTGTAGATGACATCGCCGAAGTCGAGGATCAGTAGGATAGTCAGTTTTACTAGGATAGGTTTGGCGGCGTAAGTGAAGGAGGCTTTGTTGCGAAATAGGAAACTGATTCTAGATTTCATTTTGGATTGGAGATGTTTAATATGAGTCTGGAAGGAGAGTTTACAGTCTAGTCAGACACCTAGGTATTTGTTGTTGTCCACATATTCTAAGTCAGAACCGTCCAGAGTAGTGATGCTAGTCGGGCGGGCGGGTGTGGGCAGCGAACGGTTGAAAAGCATGCATTTGGTTTTTACTAGCGTTTAAGAGCAGTTGGAGGCCACGGAAGGAGTGTTATGGTATTAAAGCTTGTTTGGAGGTTAGTTAACACAGTGTCCAAAGAAGGGACAGATGTATCCAGAATGGTGTCGTCTGTGTAGAGATGGATCAGGGAATCAGAGAAAAAGAGTCTGCCCAAGAATTGAACCCTGTGGTACCCCCATAGACTGCCAGAGGTCTGGACAACAGGCCCTACGATTTGACACACTGAACTCTGTCTGAGAAGTTGTTCGGTGAACCACGCGAGGCAGTCATTTGAGAAACCAAGGCTGTTGAGTCTGCCGATAAGAGTACGGTGATTGACAATCGAAAGCCTTGGCCAGGTTGATAAAGACGGCTGCACAGTACTGTCTTTTATCGATAGCGGTTATGATATCGTTTAGGACCTTGAGCGTGGCTGAGGTGCACCCGTGACCAGCTCGGAAGCCGGATTGCACAGCGGAGAAGGTACGGTGGGATTCAAAATGGTCGGTGATCTGTTTATTAACTTGGATTTCAAAGACTTTAGAAAGGCAGGGCAGGATGGATATAGGTCTGTAACAGTTTGGGTCTAGAGTGTCTCCCCCTTTGAAGAGGGGATGACTGCGGTAGCTTTTCTATCTTTAGGGATCTCGGACGATATGAAAGAGGCTGAACAGACTGGTAATAGGGGTTGCAACAATGGCGGCGGATAGTTTTAGAAAGAGAGGGTCCTGATTATCTAGCCCAGCTGACGACACCATTCTGGATACATCTGTCCCTTCTTTGGACACTGTGTTAACTAACCTCCAAACAAGCTTTAATACCATACAACACTCCTTCCGTGGCCTCCAACTGCTCTTAAACGCTAGTAAAAACCAAATGCATGCTTTTCAACCGTTCGCTGCCCACACCCAGCATCACTACTCTGGACGGTTCTGACTTAGAATATGTGGACAACTACAAATACCTAGGTGTCTGACTAGACTGTATGCTATCTGGATTTGGGTGAAGGAGAAGCTGGGGAGGCTTGGGCAAGTAGCTGCGGGGGGTGTGGAGCTGTTGGTTGGGGTAGCCATGAGGAAAGCATGGCCAGCCATTGAGAAATGCTTATTGAAATTCTCAATTATCGTTGACTTATCGGTTGTGACCGTGTTACCTAGCCTCAGTGCAGTGGGCAGCTGGGAGGAGGTGCTCTTGTTATCCATGGACTTTACAGTGTCCCAAAACTTTTTGGAGTTAGAGCTACAGGATGCAAATTTCTGTTTGAAATAGCTAGCCTTCGCTTTCCTGACTGACTGCGTGTATTGGTTCCTGACATCCCTGAACATTTGCATATCACGGAGACTATTCGATGCTATTGCAGTCCGCCACAGGATGTTTTTGTGCTGGCTTGGAGTGAACCAAGGGCTATATCTGTTCTTAGTTAAGATGGTGCATGCTTAGTTAAGATGGTGAGGAAATTACTTTTAAAGAATGACCAGGCATCCTCGACTGACGGGATGAGGTCAATATCCTTCCAGGATACCCGGGCCAGGTCGATTAGAAAGGCCTGCTCGCTGAAGTGTTTTAGGGAGCGTTTGACTGTGGTGAGGGGTGGTCTTTTGACCGCGGACCCATAGCGGATGCAGGCAATGAGGCAGGGATCGCCGAGATCCTGATTGAAAACAGCAGAGGTGTATTTGGAGGGCAAGTTGGTCAGGATAATGTCTATGAGGGTGCCCATGATTACGGATTTAGGGTTGTACCTGATGGCTTCCTTGATCATTTGTGTGAGATTGAGGGCATCTAGCTTAGATTGTAGGACTGCCGGGGTGTTAAGCATATCCCAGTTTAGGTCACCTAACAGTACGAGCTCTGAAGATAGATGAGGGGCAATCAATTCACATATGGTGTCCAGGGCACAGCTGAGGGGGGGGGTCTATAACAGGCGGCAACAGTGAGAGACTTATTTCTGGAAAGATACATTTTTAGATAGCTCTGTCAGATTGACCATTGAGTGACCATTGGTTTCTTGGTCACCTCCCTGACCAAGGCCCTTCTCCCCTGATTGCTCCGTTTGGCTGGGCGGCCAGCTATTGGAAGAGTCTTGGTGGTTCCAAACTTCTTCTATTTAAGAATGATGGAGTCCACAATGTTCTTGTGGACCTTCAATGCTACAGAAATGTGTTGGTACGGTTCCCCAGATCTGTGCCTCGACACAATCCTGTCTCGGAGCTCTACGGACAATTGCTTTGACCTCATGTCTTGGTTTTTGCTCTGATATACACTGTCAACTGTGTGACCTTATAAAAAGAGAGGTGTGTGCCTTTCTAAATCATGTCCAATCAATTGAATTTACCACAGGTGGACTCCAAGTTGTAGAAACATCTTAAGGATGATCATTAAAAACAGGATCCACCTGAGCTCAATTTCGAGTCTCATAGTAAAGGGTCTGAATACTTATGTAAATAAGGTATTTAAGTTTTGCAAAAAAATCTTTGTCATTATTCAGTATAGTTACGGCAATGTGCATAATATGGAAAACTACTACAATTAAATGATATTCCATCTAAGAAACCTACATTTGCTACAATGCTGTACGTGGTTCAAATGCTGTACATAAGTCAAATCTTAGATTAAGAATAGCCTACATTTGAAAGGAACTCAAAAATATAGAAATGTACCTTAGGAGATAGTTGATTTTCTGAAAACATAGCAAAATGAATTGGGTTAACAAAGCGATGCAAAGTGAATAGCCTAGATCTATAAGTAATACATTGTTAGAAAAGTGAGAGGGCCAGTAATGTACAGTATGTGGGGAGAAGGGTAAAACATGTTAAACTAACCTTTAGTTTCTTTACCTGAAAACAAATCAAAAGTTACCCGATTGTTAGGAGCGAAGCAAAACCCACTCATTAACTTAATTATGTAGAACACAGACATGCAGAAGGAACCGAACAATAAAGAACGAAAAAAGACTAACCTTTAGTTACAAACAAGACAAAAATAAAGACTACAAAAAGGAGAACTGAAGATGGAACTAAGACAATGGCTCTATTCCTTAGTGATTCCTCAGATTTTCCACAAACAACATCTCTTGTTTGACTTCCATCTTCAGTCTTGTATTGTCCAATGGCTTTACAACTAAAAGGTGAACAAATAAAAGTTTTTCAAGGCAGTTGAACCATTATCATATTAGCGATCATCAAACATTGTTTCAAATGTATATATATATATATATATATATATATATCTTTTTTACAGACAAATCTATGAAGGCCAAATGACAATATCAGTGAGTGTAAAGGCTAGAGGCATTTCATTTCAATATATTACAAATGTTTCTCAAATAAAAATGTTGTCACTATTCCTTAATTTGGGCATTTAAAACTCTGATTAGGTAACAATGATATTATTGATCATCCTCATAATAATTGTTGAATGCAGTGTTTCCCCTAGTACAGTACATTTACGTCATTATACAGACGCTCTTATCCAGAGAGACTTAGTAGTGAGTGCATACATTTTCATAATTGTTTCCCCCATACTGGTCCCCGAACCCACAACCCTGGCGTTGCAAGCACCATGCTTTACCAACTGAGCCACATGAACCAGTATTGACAAGTCAATCTAATGTATTCTTGAAGTAAATCAATTATTGTTATTGATTATAAAGCCTTGTTCACATTGGCAGTTTGAAGTGACTCAAATCCAATTTTTTTGCATATCCGAATCAGTTTGGAATTGGATATTTTAAGCCACAATTGGCTTGATTTTAGGTGGTTTGGAGTCAGATTCAAATCTGATTCCCAGGCCATGCGACATGTCTGAATAGTAATATCTGAGTTATAATGCCCTCAAGTGGTATTTAGACGTATTTGGCATATTTTGTTGACAGTTTGACATGAATGTGGTAGCTAAATAGTTTGTTAATTGTTTACAAACAAATGTGCTAGGAGGTTAAACAGCTACCTAGCTAGCTAGTTAACTGCTGTGGATAACCAAAAAGGATTTGTTTTGAAAGTTGGATCATCTTTGTCCTTTCAGGCTTTAAAAGTGTTTATACACTATGATTTTCAACATTCAAAGCAACTGGGAAACTTCCATGACGACACATTGTTATCATCACCTTAGGTTGTTACATAACTTCTGAGTGATGGGAAGCAGGAGCACCACCAACAATCAGACGACACCACTGCGCAGTGTGCACACACCCGTCATTACGATGGCGACTAGCTAGCCATGTCAGCAAATGACTGCTGTCTGAACACACACACACATCCGATTTGGTCACTTGTAACTTAGTTTGGACAGTCAGTATTCCAAAACAAAACTGATTTAAGCATTAAGGCCTGCAGTGTGAAGAAGGCTTAAAATCCCATATTTTTGCGTAGTCATCCAGATCAAACCAGCCATTGTTAATGTCTCTAACAAATAGGAATGAAACCAGCCAAAACATACTCAGTCCAAGCAGTGCAGTTCACACCATGTTGTGAGTAAGAACCATGCTGACACTCCTCACACACGGTATCTGTTGTCTTTGTTCCTGCACAGGAATAACATGTAATATGCTGTGAGTAATTCCTATTGACAATAACAGTTCTGAAAATGAAAAATAATGGTATTTTATTAACTTTACTTCATACTATATATACACACACATACCCGGTACTTTAACTCTCTGTCCAGGAGAGCAAAGTGTATGTCTTAGCGCAAAGGTGCACTCGTTGCCAGCTGAGGAGCTGGTACAATAATATCCATTTAGAACATGACAAATAGAGTTACTTGTAGTAGTACACGCCATCAAAATGTACAGACCTTGTCCTGGAAAACATAAAAGTAAGGAAGATTACAGGGGACTCTTTTTAATCGCAAGGATTTGCCTTATGTGGTGCATGAACTGAAAGGAGTCTTGGGGGAAACCAGCCCGAAGAAGATCCTAATGATTAAACAAAGAAAACATGCAGATATTGTGTACAAACCTCAGTAGCTAGGTTTCCATTGAATTGGAGACAGATTTTCATGTGGGGCGGCAGGGTAGCCTAGTGGTTAGTTGCTAGTGCTATCTAACCTCCAAACGAGCTTCAATGCCATACAGCACTCCTTCCGTGGCCTCCAACTGCTCTTAAACGCTAGTAAAACCAAATGCATGCTTTTCAACCGTTCGCTGCCTGCACCCGCACGCCTGACCAGCATCACCACCCTGGATGGTTCCGACCTTGAATATGTGGACATCTATAAGTACCTAGGTGTCTGGCTAGACTCTAAACTCTCCTTCCAGACCCATATCAAACATCTCCAATCGAAAGTCAAATCAAGAGTCGGCTTTCTATTCCGCAACAAAGCCTCCTTCACTCACACCGCCAAACTTACCCTAGTAAAACTGACTATCCTACCGATCCTCGACTTCGGCGATGTCATCTACAAAATTGCTTCCAACACTCTACTCAGCAAACTGGATGCAGTTTATCACAGTGCCATCCGTTTTGTCACTAAAGCACCTTATACCACCCACCACTGCGACTTGTATGCTCTAGTCGGCTGGCCCTCGCTACATATTCGTCGCCAGACCCACTGGCTCCAGGTCATCTACAAGTCCATGCTAGGTAAAGCTCCGCCTTATCTCAGTTCACTGGTTACGATGGCAACACCCATCCGTAGCACGCGCTCCAGCAGGTGTATCTCACTGATCATCCCTAAAGCCAACACCTCATTTGGCCGCCTTTCGTTCCAGTTCTCTGCTGCCTGTGATTGGAACGAATTGCAAAAATCGCTGAAGTTGGAGACTTTTATCTCCCTCACCAACTTCAAACATCTGCTATCTGAGCAGCTAACCGATCGCTGCAGCTGTACATAGTCTATTGGTAAATAGCCCACCCATTTTCACCTACCTCATCCCCATACTGTTTTTATTTATTTATTTTTCTGCTCTTTTGCACACCAATATCTCTATCTCTACCTTTACATAACCATCTGATCATTTATCACTCCAGTGTTAATCTGCATAATTGTAATTATTTGCCTACCTTCTCATGCCTTTTGCACACAATGTATATATAGACTCCCCTTTTTTCTACTGTGTTATTGACTTGTTAATTGTTTACTCCATGTGTAACTCTGTGTTGTCTGTTCACACTGCTATGCCTTATCTTGGCCAGGTCGCAGTTGCAAATGAGAACTTGTTCTCAACTAGCCTACCTGGTTAAATAAAGGTGAAATAAAAAAAAATTAAAAAAAGTTAGAGTGTTGGGCTAGTAACCGGAAGGTTGCAAGTTCAAATCCCTGAGCTGACAAGGTACAAATCTGCTGTTCTGCCCCCTGAACAGGCATTGAAAATAAGAATTTGTTCTTAACTGACTTGCCAGGTTAAATAAAGGTATAAAAGTGAGTATCATAAAATCTGCAATAAAGCAAATATGCTCATTAAATATGCTCATTAAATATGCTCATTTCCCCCAGTGGAGTCATGCTCGTCCAATTAAACATCTTCTTATACCAAATTAATTCAAATTGGATTTAGTTCATTAATTACCCTCACAAAAATGGTTGCATGTCACACATTATTCCTATTTCAGCTCTTTAATGCCTCCTTGTGTCTAATATCCTGAGATGTGGTTTGGTCATGGTTTTGAACTTGCATACCATGTTTTGCAACATTTCTGTGATACATTCTGGTTGTTAAACATTGAAGAGAAAATTACATGCAAGTTCACTGGTGACATTACATTTTTTTTAGTCTAAAGAATCAGTCACAAAGAGGCTTGGACACAGGGCCGGCTCGAGGCATAAGTGACATAAGCGGTCACTAAGAGCCCTAAGCCGCTAGGGGGCCCCCAACCCACCAAAGAAAATGACAAAATATAACAGACTGCAGTACTGTGTAGTATTACCATCTGCAGTACTGTGTAGTGTAACAGACTGCAGTACTGTGTAGTGTAACAGACTGCAGTACTGTGTAGTGTAACAGACTGAAGTACTGTGTAGTGTAACAGACTGCAGTACTGTGTAGTGTAACAGACTGCAGTACTGTGTAGTGTAACAGACTGCAGTACTGTGTAGTGTAACAGACTGAAGTACTGTGTAGTGTAACAGACTGCAGTACTGTGTAGTGTAACAGACTGCAGTACTGTGTAGTGTAACAGACTGCAGTACTGTGTAGTGTAACAGACTGAAGTACTGTGTAGTGTAACAGACTGCAATACTGTGTAGTGTAACAGACTGCAATACTGTGTAGTGTAACAGACTGCAGTACTGTGTAGTGTAACAGACTGAAGTTAGGGCTGTTGCGGGGACCGTATTACCGCCACATCGGCGGTCATGGGTCACGACTGCAGTCAAATTCCACATGATCATTGAGTCATGGAAATCTCCTTTTATGCACTCTGGACATGCTTTGTTAGTATCCAATTTGTTAACGACCATCAGGTCCTAATGACCCTGGTTCGATCCTGGGCTGTATCACAACCGGCGGTGATTGGGAGTCCCATAGGGTGGTGCATAATTGGCTCAGCTTGGGTTAGGGGAGGGTTTGGTCTGGGTAGGCCGTCATTGTAAAATAAGAATTTGTTCTTAACCGACTTGCCTAGTTAAATAAAGGTTTAAAATATATATATTGTCCCCCTATAATCATTTAAATTGTTACAGGTTGCATTTTATATTTTTGTTCAGTATAATTAATAGGCTGACACATTAGCCTTAGCTCCTGAATATCTTGAGCGTTTCCATCTCCTATCCTTCATTTGTTTTCACTAGCGTGAAGAGGGGCTGTCAACAGTTTTAGTGAAATATGTTTTGTTGCAAAAACATGTTACTATCGATGTTCCTGAAAAGATGTCACTTGGTTTCCCAAATTAAACACTGGGTAGCAGCAGGAACAGGGTGGGACAGCCCATGGAATACAGAGTTTGGGCGGAATATCACCTGTTGGGCAGTATATTTGGGCAGTATATCACCTGTTGGGCAGTATATTTGGGCAGAATATCACCTGTTGCACAGCGAGAGGCTGCATGCTCCTCACACAGTGGTTGATGTGTGGTGTGAAGTAAATGTTCTTATAAGTATTTCTCAGCTGCTCATATTAAACACAGCTCTGCTATAAAACCAAAGTAGCCTAGCAGGCATCATTGAAAAACAGACCAGCGGGAAAGCGCACGGCCTCCATTCACTATTGGCGTGCATAGATTTTTTCTACTGCCCCTGTTCCTTCCCATTTGATAATGGGATCATTTCAAATGATCACTTTTACGCTCAACATAGCCACTTCATCTGCGCACTCACTCCGGAATGGGAAAATGATTCATTCGATTTTATTCAGCTAAATTCAATTATATTCTTCTTGGTATAAAATAATCTAATCTAAAACAATGGCACGGGACGTATAAGCATATCTTGTCAGCTAAATGAACAAGCCTAAAGCCTATGGTATGGAGCATAGCCAGCCAGATAACATCCAGTGCCTTCGGAAAGTATTCAGACCCCTTCCATTTTCCCTCATTATGTTACATTACAGCCTTATTCTAAAATGGATTAAATAAATAACATCCTTATCAATCTACACGCAATACCCCATAATAACAAAGCAATAACAGGTTTTTAGACACCCTTGAGATGTTTCTACAACTTGATTGGAGTCCACCTGTGGTAAATTCAATTGATTGTACAGGATTAGGAAAGGCGCACACACCTGTCTATATAAGGTCCCACAGTTGGCAGTGCATGTCAGAGCAAAAAACAAGCCATGAGGTCAAAGGAATTGTTCGTAGAGCTCCGAGACAGGATTGTGTTGAGGCACAGATCTGGGGAAGGGTACCAAAACATTTCTGCACCATTGAAGGTCCCAAGAACACAGTGGCCTCCATCAGTCTTAAATGGAAGAACTTTGGAACCACCAAGACTCTTCCTAGAGCTGGCCGCCCGGCCAAACTGAGCAATCAGGGGAGAAGGGCCTTTGTCAGAGAGGTGACCAAGAATCCAATGGTCACTGACAGAGATCCAGAGTTCCTCTGTGGAGATGGGAGAACCATCCAGAAGGACAACCATCTCTGCAGCACTCCACCAATCAGGACTTTATGGTAGAGTGGCCAGACGGAAGCCATTCCTCAGTAAACGGTACATGACAGCCTGCTTGGAGATTGCCAAAAGGCACATAAAGGACTCTCAGACCATGAGAAACAAGATTCTCTGGTCTGATGAAACCTAGATTGCACTCTTTGGTCTGAATGCCAAGCATCACGTCTGGAAGAAACCTGGCACAATCCCTACGTTGAAGCATGGTGGTCGCAGCATCATGCTGTGGGGATGCTTTTCAGCAGCAGGGACTGGGAGACTAGTCAGGATCGAGGGAAAGATGAACGGAGCAAAGTACAGAGAGATCCTTGATGAAAACCTGCTCCAGTGTTCTCATGACCTCAGACTGGGGCGAAGGTTCACCTTCCATTAGGACAACGACCCTAAGCACACAGCCAAAACAACACAGGAATGGCTGAAAATAACAGTGCAGCGACACTCCCCATCCAACCTGACAGAGCTTGAGGGGATCTACAAAGAAGAATGGGAGGAACTACCCAAATACAGGTGTGCTAAGCTTGTAGCGTCATACCCAAGAAGATTCAAGGCTGTAATCGAAGATTCAAGGCTGTAATTCTAAAAACCTGTTTTTGCTTTGTCATAATGAGGTATTGTGTGTAGATTGATGGGGGGAGGGGGGGGGGGGGGGGGGGGGACGATTGAATCCATTTTAGAATAAGGCTGTAACGTAACAAAATGTGGAAAAAGTCAAGGGGTCTGAATACTTTCCGATTTCACTGTACAATAGGCCCACTAATATTCTGTTCTTCCAAAATAAATTTTCTTCATATCATAATGATATGACACAGGCCATGGCATAATGTGGCAAAATGTGTAGAATTGTAGGCAATTTTTGTCCCATGGCAAAATTAATAGAATTTAATGGCAACCAAATGTCACTTAGGGCCCCCAAAATACCTGAAATATTATGGCCCCCCAAAATATTAGGGTCCCTCATAATACCTGGATCACAAGGACTGCAGGGAAAGCACTTGTCCAATCCGTTAGCTGCATTCATGTAGGTCTGTCCTGTACAGGGTATGCAGGACGTGCTGGACTCCAATGTACAGTCCTTGCGGACAACTAAACCTAATAAAATAAAACAAAACATGCCATTACATTGTACATGCATTTACAATGTAGTGTCTTGTTTATAGTTTGATATCAAACTATGTTTAATTCCTTAACAATGTAATATAATTGTGTGAAGTTTAATTTTGCATTACAATAGAACTAAAATAAATGTATATTATGTACAGTAGTGTAAACAAGTCCTTGATGCCCTTACCTTTTCCACACATTGGACAGCACTGACCAGTGTTAGATTTGTACTCTGCAGGGCCACACTTGTTTCCAGATGCAGGTATGATCATGTCTAGGTTAGAAAATAGAGAAATTAAAGAAAAGCAATGATCTACCATTACTACCATATATTTAGTATATATATGTTTTTAATTGAATAGGGGAGGGTCATGGGCAGGTTATTAAATTACAATACAGACAATGATTGAGCAGTGAGCACATGCAGAGCAACATAGGACAAGCAAGACGTAGCATGCAGACAGAGAAACATAGCACAAAAAGCAACAAGACAAAAATCCATAAAAGCAACAGTGTTTGCAGCAATACACAGCTAGGGATTATGTTCACAAATCTGATTAACCTTTAGCTATATCTTCATGTTTTTGTGGAAGTGTGATAGGGGGTGCAGTTACAGTTGAAGTCGGAGGTTTACATACACCTTAGCCAAATACATTTAAACTCAGCACCAACGTACGTTCATCTCTAGGAGACAGAACGCGTCTCCTTCCTGAGCGGTATGACGGCTGGGTGATCCCATAATGTTTATACTTGCATAGTATTGTTTGTACAGATGAACGTGGTACCTTGGAAATTTCTCCCAAGGATGAACCAGACTTGTGGAGGTATACATTTTTTTCTGAGGTCTTGGCTGATTTCTTTTGATTTTCCCATGATGTCAAGCAAAGAGGCACTGAGTTTGAAGGTAGGCCTTGAAATACATCCACAGGTACACCTCCAATTGACTCAAATGATGTCAATTAGCCTATCAGAAGCTTCTAAAGCCATAACATCATTTTCTGGAATTTACCAAGCTGTTTAAAGGCACAGTCAACTGTGTATATAAAACTTCTGACCCACTGGAATTGTGATACAGTGAATAAGTTAAATAATCTGTCTGTAAACAATTGTTGGAAAAATGACTTGTGTCATGGACAAAGTAGATGTCTTAACCGACTTGCCAAAACTATAGTTTAAAATAAATTTGTGGATTGGTTGAAAAACTAGCTTTAATGACTCAAAACTAAGTGTATGTAAACTTCCGACTTCAACTGTATGTGTGTCTGATGGCATTGTATTCCAGACATGGGAAGCTCTCACAGAGAAAGCAGATTGACTAAAGGTGATTTTCCTTAAGGGAACAGTCACCTCTCATGGCAGACCTTGTGGATCTGCTGCCATGTTTGGGTTTTCTGTTTAACAAAAGTACTGAGTGGAAGGGAAGTCAGGCCATTTAGGATCTTGAATACAAGACATGCTTCTGTGTATTGCACAAGATTTTTCCAACTCAGGAGCGCATGCTTTCTGAGGATATAATAGTGATGATGGCTATTGGGCTTCCTATCAAGCACTTTGAGAGCCTGTTTGTAGACAGACAATGGGTTTAAATGTTGTACAGCAAGCTTGGGCCCAACTAGTCAAGCAGTATGTTAAGTGGGGGAGTATCATAGATTTGAAGTACAGCTTTGCTACCTCTGTAGTCAAACAATTTCGTATAAATCGGAAATGAGCTAGGCTGAATTTGGTTATTTGAATGACCTTTTTCACTTGCATTTTAAAAGAGGTTGGAATCAAGTATGATGCAAAGGTACTTAAAATCAGATGCCACCTGGAGCTTCTCCCCTGACATATAGACATCTGGCTCAGTAGCATCTGTTGCCCTCTTTGTGCAGAACATGCAGACAGTTTTTTTTCACATTGAGATGCAAACATGAGTCACTGGGCCATTACAGTAGTGAGTTCTTGTGCAGCTTATTGTTTGCTCTTTGCATGCACATATCACTGCATACAGATGACCAAGGCCCTTCTCCCCGATTGCTCAGTTTGGCCGGGCGGCCAGCTCTAGGAAGAGTTTTGGTGGTTCCAAACTGCTTCCATTTAAGAATGGAGGACACTGTCTTCTTAGGGAACTTCAATGTTGCACAAATGTTTTGGTACCCTTCCTTAGGTCTGTGCATCGACAAAATCCTGTCTCGGAGCTCTACTGACAATTCCTTCGAACTCATGGCTTGGTTTTTCTATGACATGCCCTGTCAACTGTGAAACCTTATATAGACAGGTGTGTGCCTTTCCAAATCATGTCCAATCAATTGAATTTACCACAGGTGGACTCCAATCAAGTTGTAGAAACATCTCAAGGATGATCAATGGAAACAGGATGCACCGGAGCTCAATTTCAAGTCTCATAACAAAGGGTCTGAATACTTATGTAAATAAGGTATTTATGTTTTTAATACATTTGCAAAAATGTCTAAAAACCTGTTTTCATTTTTGTCATGATGGCTATTGTGTGTAGATTGCTGAGGAAATTGTTTTATTTAATCAATTTTAGAATATGGCAGTAATGTAACAAAATGTGGAAAATGTCACGGGGTCTGAATACTTTGAAGGCACTGTATAGTTCCTTATATAATTCCACGCTGTTCCCAATAATAACATTTAATGGACACAGCAATTTAATATAAAGATAAATAATCTCCGCAATAATTTACCAAATGGCCCTTTTCCTATAATAATATCTCAATCAGGGGACTGGTCCTCAGTGCTGAAATAGCAGCTGCATCTGCTGATTACATGGACAAGGGGTACCTGATCAGTAATCCTAAATCCAGTGTAACGGATGTGAAATGGTTAGCGGTGTTCGCGCTAAATAGCGTTTCAATCGGTGACGTCACTCGCTCTGAGACCTTGAAGTAGTTGTTCTCTTTGCTCTGCAAGGGCCGCGGTTTTGCGGAGCGATGGGTAACGATGATTCGTGGGTGACTGTTGTTGATGTGTGCAGAGGGTCCCTGGTTCGCGAGGGGCCGGTCTAAAGTTATACTGTTACACCAGCAATGCTACTCTGAGACACTTTGTGAATACAGGCCTACAGTAGATCTTTCCTAAATTGTAGGTGTGTAAGTGGTGGCCTGCTCTGTCATTTGGTCTCTGTAGCCTCAGGCCTCTTAATCTGAATCTTTCACCCTGCTCTCTACCTCATTGTCACCCTGTCAAATGATGTCAATCTCCGACCCCGCCATTCTCCTCCTTCCCTGAGCCAATGCCCCCAACAGACAGAATGGCAACAGCAGAATTTGGATAATCAAACATTGTATACAAAATAGTAGGGGAAAACACTTAGAATGCATAACACATGGCAAACATATAGTAGAACAAATCAAATAGATAACATTTACCTTGATGGGAAAACAGTGGTTTAGAAAAATATTACGTTGAATACATGTCATATCTACAGCGAGCTCTTTTCAGTGGTTTCACTTTGTAACGGGTGCACTGCGTGGCGTTTGGAGAAACTGTGTGACATCTTCGGGACCTTATTTTTTACGATGCATCATAGGGTGTAGCTCTGCATGACAGCTAACCTGTAGTAACCTCAACCGGTCATCCGGTAGCTGGACGAGACAAGCCAACTCCAAGGTGCAAATATTGGTTACTCATAGTTGTATATCGAAATCATGTGATGTGATATGGAGTTTTCAGATACAGCCTAGCAAGGCGTATCCAGTCTAGATGCTATTACTTTCACTTACCGAGTTGAACCAGTACAGCACAGTACAAAAGCCATACACGTGATATTGACATTGTTCACGTAATCGGACTAGTTGTCGCTCTCTTGCAATAGCGAGCCGTTAGACACTTTATAAATAAGTAACAAAAGTCTGAAACTATCACGTACTGACTAGCTACAAGCGAACATTAGATTGCTACGTGTATTATTATGTGCCTTTCGTGTATGCCTAATAGCAAACATTTTTTTATGAACGCATAGATTGTTTGCTTATGTTTGGCCTTTTTAAAATATACATTTATATAACGACAGAATATTTGCCTGTCACGTTTAGACTTGTATCTTGTCAAATCTATAAAACAAGGTGTTCACTGCTCAGGCAAAACGCATGGCTACTATTTAAAACTCCTTCGGCCCACATTCATCAGACCAGTCACGAGTCACACCCAAGAGACAAAACGTTTACGAGGGTGCAATTCAGGGCGTTGTCAGATCATCTCATACCATTGCAATCAGTCGATATAATCGTCAACTATCATCAGAAATCAAGCGATATGAATCAGAGAGTGGGGTGCCGCCTGACCCACTAGTTGGTCAGAAGGTTCAAATCAACGTTTCATATCTTAGTACTTTATTGAGAATGACACAATAACGCGAGATCATATTTCCAGCATGTCCGACAACCAGAACTCCCTTGCCCGCCCTAGGAAGAAAAAATATAATTAATAAATAACAAGTGAGCATTGCATTTGCAGCTTCTAAATTAATAAAAACATTTCAAACGTAGTTTTAAAGGTAACCTCTGAACGAGCTCCGGCAACTCGTGGCACAGCTTGACTGTCTGGCATGATACAATGGCACAGGAAACCGCCACCATCTCACCATCGAAATGAATGGCAAGCGGGGGACCTTTGGGGGGTGCGAAGGTGGCGTGGGAGGCGGTGATAAATATCAACTTTTCCAAACTTTACGCAAATCATATCGAGTGGTTCCCATAACGAATTTGATGCTATGCCACCCAAAGCTTGAGACTTTTTTCAGCAAAGATGTCTGACAAAAATACTAGGATGGAAGCAAAAGTGATTATAATGTCATACATAATCATGCAAAAAATGTACAGTTGACAGGAAGATGTTAGTTTATGTAGAGACATGGGTATGCATATTTTTTTAATCATAAAGTAAATTGACAAAAATCAGGATTTAGCAAGCTAGCTGGCCAGCTTGATGGGTGTTGTGACATGAGTATTACATTGTAACTCATGTTTACTGTTTTAGGGACCCCTGAAACAACCAGCAAACCAGGCTGTCGTCCTGTGAAACAGTGGATGTAAATAATATAGCTGGCTAAAGTATTTACTGCAAATTGAATGTACAATTTTGTAAGCTTGCCTTGCTGATATTTGCCATGCAATGCAGATAGATGAAATAACGTATGTTCTTGTTTATTGTGCAGTGGAGGATAACAATACCTGTATGCCTATGGATGTGTAGCTAGCTATCTAGACAAACTGGGAATTGAGTACCTGTAGTTGACATAGCTAAGTAAAAGGAAGAATACTCTTATTACAATGTGAATGGCTCTTAAAAGAGCCTTTGTTTGTGCATAGTGTAGTCTATGGTGTTGCCAGGGAACAGCACCCTCCTCGAAGAAGTAGGAGGTGAAGATCTCCCGCACACGGATTGCCTCTCTTGCTGCGTTGTTGACCCCATCCTTGAAACATCCTACAGAGCAGCAGACTTCTCCTCTGGCACACGGCGGCAAGCTGCAGATCCCCTCCTGGTCCTCGTGTCCATCCTCATGAAGTTATGCAGGACACAGGTAGCACTCACACACCTGAGTTCCTCCAGGAGGCAGTCCCAGATGGCCCTGGTCACCCAACCTTGCAGTGCCCTACATGTTATCTGTAGGCAATCATGTTGAAGAAATCTCCAGTTAGAAGGTATCTGTAGGAATTTGGAAGACAATGTAATTATTAGACTTTTACATCACCAGGTCATGTGGATTACTAAAGTATAATATCCCTGATAACAAATCATGATAACATTTTATTGGTAGATGAATGGGCACACGTGTGCATGTGTAGCATGTGACAATAACGGTATCATATCAAGGATAGCATCACAAATGAATACATAAATACCACTTGAAGCTTGATGATGAGTTGATCATTTGAATCAGCTGTGCAGTGTTAAGGCCAAAACAAACACGTGCACCCTTTAATTCCCCAGGACTAGGACTGAGAACCACTGCTCTTCATTTGGGACCTCTTTATATGTAGACTGGCTTTCATAGCTCTCTTTATCTGAGGACAGAACACCTCACGAGAAACAGACTTCATTATATTCAAATTACACCGCACAGAATATTATGTTACTATTACCTCCGTCCTCACTACTAGGGACAGGAACTATACAAAAGTACCTGACCTATCCATAGCCTACTCTCTCACTTTGACAGTTAGGGCTGCTATCCTTTCACCCTCCTCCATGGCTGTTAGCTAGCTACCTACAAATGCATTTGGAGACTGTTTTTTTACAGTGATAAATACATCAAGGTTTTATTTCACCTTTATTTAACCACGTAGGCCAGTTGAGAACAAGTTCTCATTTACAACTGGGACCTGGCCAAGATAAATGACAAAGCAGGGCGACAACAACACAGAGTTACACATGGAATAAACAAACGTACAGTCAATAACACAATAGAAAAGTCTATATACAGTGTGTGCAAATGAGGTAAGATTAGGGAGGTAAGGCAATAACTAGGCCGTAGTGGTGAAATAGTTACAATTTAGCAATTAAACACTGGAGTGATAGATGTGCAGAAGATGAATGTGCAAAGAGAGATACGGGGTGCAAAGGAGCAATAAAACATAACAATACTGGGATGAGGTAGTTGGATGGGCTATTTACAGATGGGCTGGAGGAAAGTGTTGAACAAATCATCTAGCCACATACTGGTGGTGTTCCTGCCTGATTATGTTGAAGACGTTGCATTGCATCAACCAATGGTTGTGCGTCACATTATTGACTGTCGGTCATTACATTCCTATATCATATTGGGTGGTTAGCTGATATGTTAAACACCTATCCAAGCTTTCAACCTCAGGAGGCTGAAGACATTTGACTTGTCACCTAAAACCCTCAAACTTTTAAAGATGCACAATTGAGAGCATCCTGTCGGGCTGTATCCGCCTGGTATTTTTATTTATTTATTTTTTATTTTATTTTACCTTTATTTAACCAGGTAGGCAAGTTGAGAACAAGTTCTCATTTACAATTGCGACCTGGCCAAGATAAAGCAAAGCAGTTCGACAGATACAACAACACAGAGTTACACATGGAGTAAAACAAACATACAGTCAATAATAAAGTATAAACAAGTCTATATACAATGTGAGCAAATGAGGTGAGAAGGGAGGTACAGGCAAAAAAGGCCTTGGTGGCAAGGTAAATACAATATAGCAAGTAAAACACTGGAATGGTAGTTTTGCAATGGAAGAATGTGCAAAGTAGAAATAAAAATAATGGGGTGCAAAGGAGCAAAATAAATAAATAAATTAAATACAGTTGGGAAAGAGGTAGTTGATAGGGCTAAATTATATGTGGGCTATGTACAGGTGCAGTAATCTGTGAGCTGCTCTGACAGTTGGTGCTTAAAGCTAGTGAGGGAGATAAGTGTTTCCAGTTTCAGAGATTTTTGTAGTTCGTTCCAGTCATTGGCAGCAGAGAACTGGAAAGAGAGGCGGCCAAAGAAAGAATTGGTTTTGGGGGTGACTAGAGAGATATACCTGCTGGAGCGTGTGCTACAGGTGGGAGATGCTATGGTGACCAGCGAGCTGAGATAAGGGGGGACTTTACCTAGCAGGGTCTTGTAGATGACATGGAGCCAGTGGGTTTGGCGACGAGTATGAAGCGAGGGCCAGCCAACGAGAGCGTACAGGTCGCAATGGTGGGTAGTGTATGGGGCTTTGGTGACAAAACGGATTGCACTGTGATAGACTGCATCCAGTTTGTTGAGTAGGGTATTGGAGGCTATTTTGTAAATTACATCGCCAAAGTCGAGGATTGGTAGGATGGTCAGTTTTACAAGGGTATGTTTGGCAGCATGAGTGAAGGATGCTTTGTTGCGAAATAGGAAGCCAATTCTAGATTTAACTTTGGATTGGAGATGTTTGATATGGGTCTGGAAGGAGAGTTTACAGTCTAACCAGACACCTAAGTATTTGTAGTTGTCCACGTATTCTAAGTCAGAGCCGTCCAGAGTAGTGATGTTGGACAGGCGGGTAGGTGCAGGTAGTGATCGGTTGAAGAGCATGCATTTAGTTTTACTTGTATTTAAGAGCAGTTGGAGGCCACGGAAGGAGAGTTGTATGGCATTGAAGCTTGCCTGGAGGGTTGTTAACACAGTGTCCAAAGAAGGGCCGGAAGTATACAGAATGGTGTCGTCTGCGTAGAGGTGGATCAGAGACTCACCAGCAGCAAGAGCGACCTCATTGATGTATACAGAGAAGAGAGTCGGTCCAAGAATTGAACCCTGTGGCACCCCCATAGAGACTGCCAGAGGTCCGGACAACAGACCCTCAGTATGGCAACTGCACCGCCCACAACCGCAGGGCACTCCAGAGGGTCGTGAGGTCTGCACAACGCATCATCGGGGGCAAACTTCTTGCCCTCCAGGACACCTACAGCACCCAAAGGCACTTGAAGGCCAAAAAGATCATCAAGGACAACAACCACCTGAGCCACTGCCTATTCACCCTGCTACCATCCAGAAGGGGAGGTCAGTACAAGTGCATCAAAGCTGAGGCCGAGACTGAAAAATAGCTTCTATCTCATTGCCATCAGACTGTTAAACAGCCATCACCAACACAGAGAGGCTGTTGCCTACATACAGACTTGAAATTATTGGCCACTAGGGTTGCAAAGGGTCGGAAACTTTCCCAGTATATTTCCGGAATCTTCCATGGGAAGTTAAGCCCTGGAATTTGGGGAATTTTGCTTAAATTCATCAAAAAAGTTAACTTATAACGGTGAACCTTTTTTGTGGGATACTCATAAGGCAATTCGAGGTCATATTTTGGTTAAACTATCCCCAATTCAATGGAATTGCAACCCTCTGCATGCACAGTGCACTCTTCCATCACATGTGCAGTGCATTCTTCCATCAGATGTACAGCTGATTCTCAAGATCTTGCACACTAAGGAGATGCAATTTGGTCAGGGCCTGGAACATGAATCTCAACTAGCTGACTCAGGTATGTTCGGACTGAATACCCACAGGATGGTAGATCTCCAGGAAGAGAGTTAGGTTACAACAGATCTACCTATGTAAGTACTAGTCGTATTTATTGTTGCGGACCGTAGCAGACATCCCTTTTTCAATGGAAAACTAAAAACATTAGTTTCTTATAGGACAAGTTACGTATTCACTTGCCGTTTCAGTCTATTTTTATTCTGTTTGGTACTTATTGAAAACGACCCCTGTACTGCCTCTAACCAAGTCCCAGGCTTTTGTGGGCACACTGCCCCACGACGGCTCGTTTGCACTTCTATAGTTTCAGTTTTGTTTTTGTGTAGAGAGAAGTCTCACGCATTGGCTGACCCAGATTCTACTTTATTAATTAAGGAAGACGGCCACTGCTCACAGGAAAGATCAAAAGGAATCATGTTCTGGTCGTGGTCTCCCATTTCATCTGTGTGTAGTGTCTTTAGATTGGTCTGTTACTGTTCACAGCAAGACTTTATTGCCACACAATCAGAGTTGGTTGTAATTACTTTTGGTACAACATGATAGGCAAAAACTCACAAGGTTTTAGTTTGACTGTATTAGTAGACAAGTAGACCATTATAATGCAGTGTGAATTGCATTGACTCTTGAATTCCAAGAGAATTATACAGCTGTGCCAGGAAAATAACCTCTCCCTCAATGTCAACAAAACGAAAGGCTGATCGTGGACTTTAGGAGACAGTAAAGGGAGCACTCCCCCATCCACTTCGACGGGATTGCAGTGGAGAAGTTCCTCGGGGTACACATCACTGACAATCTGAAATGATCCACCCTCATAAACAGTGTGGTGAAAAAGGCACAATAGCGCCTCTTCAACCTCAGGAGGCTGAAGAAATTTGTCTTGGCCCCTAAGACCCTCACAAACTTTTATAGATGCGCCATTGAGAGCATCCCGTCGGGCTGTACCACCACCTGGTACGGCAAATACACCACCCGCAACCGCAGGGCTCTCCAAAAGGTGGTGCAGTCTGCCAAACCCATCACCGGGGGTAAACTACCTGCCCTCCAGGAAATTATAGGGTAGTTTACAATGCACTGCTGGAATGGGTTAAGTGTATATTCAATTCGTTAAATTATTTTAAATCGATACACTGGGTCACATTTATTTTGGATACTCCGGATTTTCCATCTGTAGATGCTCTACTGAGTTTATTAA
This sequence comes from Oncorhynchus mykiss, assembly GCF_057628025.1. NCBI lineage: Eukaryota > Metazoa > Chordata > Actinopteri > Salmoniformes > Salmonidae > Oncorhynchus > Oncorhynchus mykiss. The sequence goes on along the minus strand of NC_143030.1, from coordinate 74,440,239 downwards.
TAGTATGAGTGTTGATAAAGCAACTGCTTGCTACAGTTACGGTTAAGATTAAAGTTTAGAATAAGTGTTAAGGTTAGTAGATAATTAGTTGCAATGTTAATGATAGTCTACATACTATCAAAATAAAAAGTGTTACCATACACTGTAAACTTATTCATTTTGGCAAACAGAGCGACAAGTTATACTATAGTTGTTATGCACGTGAGTGAGGACCCAAAAGCGGTTTAACAAAAACAGAGTCCTTTAATGTAAAAACACAGGTAAGACATAGATCCTCTTCAAATGTATATGATGGCAAAATAAACAACCCGCAGAGAGGGCGACAAATGAAACATAAAGTCCTTCTGATAATCACAGAAGAGTTCCCCTTCTAGCAGCAGAGGAGAATAGCTGGGTTAGAGTCCCCTTCTTAGCAGCAGAGGAGAATAGCTGGGTTAGCGGCGACAGACTGCTGGTCTCTCTGGGTAGGCGCGGGTCGTAGAGGACAGAGGTACCTGATCACACGTAGCATCAGATGAACAGGCAGATTCCGACAGGACAGGACAAGGGTGAAGCAAACGAGACGATAGTTTGGTTCTGGCATGAGAAACTCAAACGAGAATCTGACAAAGACAGAAGCAGGAACAGAGAGAGAAATAGAGACCTAATCAGAGGGAAAAAAGGGAACAGGTGGGAAAAGGGTGAATGAGGTAGTTAGAGAAGATGAGGAGCAGCTGGGGGAAGGAGAGGAAGAGAAGGTAACCTAATACGACCAGCAGAGGGAGACGGAGTGAAGAGAAAGAACAGGAACAAGACATAATATGACAATACATGACAATAGTAGGATATCAATGGGATTGAGTAACATACAAAAGGCACTCCGGTACCGCTTGCCGTGCGGTAGCAGAAAGAACACAAGATCAACAGCTTCTAGATGTGAGCCATTACCAGCCTTTCAAAGCACTCCATAGCTACAGATGTGAGTGCTACGGGTCTGTAGTCATTTAGGCAGGTTGCTTTAGTGTTCTTGGGCACAACGACTATGGCGGTCTGCTTGAAACATATTGGTATTACAGACTCAATCAGGGACATTTTGAAAATGTCAGTGAAGACAGTTGGTCAGCACATGCCAGGAGCACACGTCCTGGTAATCTGTCTGGGCCCGCAGCCTTGTGAATGTTGACCTGTTTAAAGGTCTTACTCACGTTGGCTACGGAGAGCATGATCACACAGTCGTATGGAACAGCTGATGCTCTCATGCATGCCTCAGTGTTATTTGCCTTGAAGCGAGCATAGAAGTAGTTTAGCTCATCTGGTAGGCTCGTGTCACTGGGCAGCTCGCGGCTGTGCTTCCCTTTGTAGCCTGTAATAGTTTGCAAGCCCTACCACATAAAACGAGCGTCGGAGCAGGTGTAGTATGATTCAATCTTAGTCCTGTATTGACGCTTTGCCTGTTTGATGGTTAGAGTCCGCACCTTGAAAGTGGCAGCTCTACCCTTTAGCTCGTTGTGAATGTTGCCTGTAATCCATGGCTTCTGGTTGTGGTTACGTACAGTCACTGTGGGGACGACGTCCTCAATGCACTTATTGATGAAGCCAGTGACTGATGTGGTGTACTCCTCAATGCAATCGGAAGAATCCCGGAACATGTTCTGGTCCGTGATAGCAATACAGTCCTGTAGTTTAGCATCTGCTTCATCTGACCACTTTTTTATAGACCGAGTCACAGGTGCTTCCTGCTTTCAGGAGGATAGAATTGTGGTAGATTTACCAAATGGAGAGCAAGGGAGAGTTTTGTACCCATCTCTGCTTGTGGAGTACAGATGATCTAGATTTTTTTTCCCTCTGGTTGCACATTTAACATGTTGATAGAGATTTGGTAAAACTGATTTAAGTTTCTCTGCATTAAAGAGGAGAGGTGGCCACTAGGAGCGCCACCTCTGGGTGAGCGGTTTCCTGTTTGCTTATTTCCTTATACAGTTGATTGAGTGCGGTCTTAGTGCCAGCATCCGTCTATGGTAGTAAATAAACAGTTTTTGATGTCCCGTTGGTAGGATATTCGTGATCGTACCTCGTCTAATTTATTGTCCAATGATTGCACGTTGGCGAGTAATATTGACGGTAACGGCAGCTTTCCCACTCACCGTCTGTGGATCCTTACGAGGCACCCCGCTCTGTGTCCTCTGTACCTGTGTCTCTTTCTCTTGCCAATAACAGGGATGTTGGCCTTGTCGGGTGTTAGCAGTATATCCTGTGCTTCCTGCTTGTTGAAGAAAAAAATCTTTGTCTAATCCGAGGTGAGTGATCTCTGTCCTGATATCCAGAAGCTCTTTTTTTCCATAAGATATAGTGGCAGAAACATTATGTACAAAATAAGTTACAAATAACACGAGAAAAAACACATAATAGCACAATTGGATCGTAAAACTGCTGCCATTTCTTCTGACGCCATTTTATCTAACATGTTCTCAAAAGGGGGTCAGATCAAATAGGCCTACACATTTCATTTCCCATGGAGCCTTGCGTAAATAAGTGGCTGTGTGTGTGTTTGGGGATGGGATGTTAAGCCTGCTTGTTGTAGTACAGTATCACGTCTGTGTGTGTGTGTGTGTGTGTGTGTGTGTGTATATCTCTCTGTGTGTCATCTCCCCTCATTCATTCCTCACATGTTTCTGGGTCCATTGTCATTGCTGAGGCTGCTTCCTAGTTCTACCAGTGTCTCTAGGGAGGGCAGAACAGAGCGGCTCAGCTGCCATCTACTCGGCCCTCTCCGGCCCCCCATGCATGGCCTGGCACGGGCACCACCTCAAAACCCACAGCCACTCGTCCACTGCAGGCTCCTCCTGTCTCTGCCTCTCTGCCTAGACCAGCACCCAGAGTCCACCACCACCACCTCACAGCCCGGCCCAACGCAGCCAGGCCACTGGGGGAAATAACAGAAGACAATGTCATCAATAAAACAATAACATGCCACTACAGAGACGGACAGAGAATAAGTCAATAAAGGACCGGGTAATGTTCAGAAGGCACAACATGTAAGAAAACACAGTGAAACAGGAGTTAGAATACTATCTGAACTTGTGCAATATCAAATGCTTGTTTCGTTTTTTTTCTCCATTGTAAACACATGTTGTTATGGTGTGTGCTCTAATGAACACAATCCATCAATAGATGACAGCATCAACAGGGTTGAGTTCGGGTGGATGACAAAGTAGACGTTGAAGATAGTAGTAAGCCTAATGTAATGAGTAGAGATATGATTAATCTGCTTGCATCAGTTACTTGATGTGGAATATAGTTCCATGTAGTTATGGCTCTATGTAGTACTGTATTCCTCCCATAGTCTGTTCTGGACTTCGGGATTGTGAAGAGACCTCTGGTGGCATGTTTTGAGGGGTATGCATTGGGTGTCTGAGCTGTGTGCTTGTAGTTTAAACAGACAACTCTGTACATTCAACATGTCAATACTTCTCAAAAATACAAGTAGTGATGAAGTCACTCTCTTCTCTACTTTGAGCCATGAGAGATTGACATGCATATTATTAATGTTAGCTCTACGTGTACATTTAAGGACCAGCTGTGCTGCCCTGTTCTAGGCCAATTGTAATTTTCCCAAGTCCCTCTTTGTGGCACCTGACCACACGACTGAACAGTAGTCCAGGTGCGACAAGACTAGGGCCTGTAGGACATGCCTTGTTAATATTGTTAAGGCAGAGCAGCGCTTTATTATGGACAGGCCTCTCCCCATCTCAGCTACTGTTATGACTCATTTATTTCTTGCCACCCATTCTGAAACCGATTGCAGCACTTTTTAAGTGTTGCAGTCATTTCACACACTGTAGTACAGTGGGGCAAAAAAGTATTTAGTCAGCCACCAATTGTGCAAGTTCTCCCACTTAAAAAGATGAGAGAGGCCTGTAATTTTCATCATAGGTACACTTCAACTATGACAGACAAAATGAGGAAAAATCACATTGTAGGATTTTTAATGAATTTATTTGCAAATTATGGTGGAAAATAAGTATTTGGTCAATAACAAAAGTTTATCTCAATACTTTGTTATACCCTTTGTTGGCAATGACAGAGGTCAAACGTTTTCTGTAAGTCTTCACAAGGTTTTCACACACTGTTGCTGGTATTTTGGCCCGTTCCTCCATGCAGATCTCCTCTAGAGCAGTGATGTTTTGGGGCTGTTGCTGGGCAACACAGACTTTCAACTCCTCCAAAGATTTTCTATGGGGTTGAGATCTGGAGACTGGCTAGGCCACTCCAGGACCTTGAAATGCTTCTTACGAAGCCACTCCTTCATTGCCCGGGCGGTGTGTTTGGGATCATTGTCATGCTGAAAGACCCAGCCACGTTTCATCTTCAATGCCCTTGCTGATGGAAGGAGGTTTTCACTCAAAATCTCACGATACATGGCCCCATTGATTCTTTCCTTTACACGGATCAGTCGTCCTGGTCCCTTTGCAGAAAAACAGCCCCAAAGCATGATGTTTCCACCCCCATGCTTCACAGTATGGTGTTCTTTGGATGCAACTCAGCATTCTTTGTCCTCCAAACACGACGAGTTGAGTTTTTACCAAAAAGTTATATTTTGGTTTCATCTGACCATATGACATTCTCCCAATCTTCTTCTGGATCATCCAAATGCTCTCTAGCAAACTTCAGACGTGTATTACTGATGGTAGGCTTTGTTACATTGGTCCCAGCTCTCTGCAGGTCATTCACTGGGCCCCCCCGTGTGGTTCTGGGATTTTTGCTCACCGTTCTTGTGATCATTTTGACCCCACAGGGTGAGATCTTGCGTGGAGCCCCAGATCGAGGGAGATTATCAGTGGTCTTGTATGTCTTCCATTTCCTAATAATTGCTCCCACAGTTGATTTCTTCAAACCAAGCTGCTTACCTATTGCAGATTCAGTCTTCCCAGCCTGGTGCAGGTCTACAATTTAGTTTCTGGTGTCCTTTGACAGCTCTTTGGTCTTGGCCATAGTGGAGTTTGGAGTGTGACTGTTTGAGGTTGTGGACAGGTGTCTTTTATACTGATAACAAGTTCAAACAGGTACCATTAATACAGGTAACAAGTGGAGGACAGAGGAGCCTCTTAAAGAAGAAGTTACAGGTATATGAGAGCCAGAAATCTTGCTTGTTTGTAGGTGACCAAATACTTATTTTCCACCATAATTTGCAAATAAATTCATAAAAAATCCTACAATGTGATTTTCTGGATTTTTTTTCCCTCATTTTGTCTGTCATAGTTGACGTGTACCTATGATGAAAATTACAGGCCTCTCTCATATTTTTAAGTGGGAGAACTTGCACAATTGGTGGCTGACTAAATACTTTTTTTTTGCCCCACTGTAGCTGACATTGTAGCGGTATTGTTAGAGGGGTAAAAGATTGTTGTGGCAAAAGGCAGGTATTAACCTGCTGAAAGGAAAAGAGTATGATAAAGTACCACTACCAGAAACACACATCAGTAGAAGAGACTGACTAGAGCGAAGCCTGTTGGCCAGTTAGCCAGTGGAGACTAGAGCGTAGCCTGTTGGTCAGATAGCCAGTGGAGACTAGAGCGTAGCCTGTTGGCCAGAGGAGACTAGAGCGTAGCCTGTTGGCCAGATAGCCAGTGGAGACTAGAGCGTAGCCTGTTGGCCAGAGGAGACTAGAGCGTAGCCTGTTGGCCAGATAGGCAGTGAAGACTAGAGCGTAGTCTGTTGGCCAGATAGCCAGTGGAGAGAAAAGATAAGACACACAATATCAAACACATGTCACAGCACAGGGGTAACCCAACCAATAATACCTCATACAATAATAATGCCAGAGCAATTGAATAACTGACAAGGATTTTTTGCAATATTCTGTATTACCTCCCAGTGGAGGAGTGCAGGGGGTATGAATGGGTGTGGGTGGGTATGTCTGAGTGTGTGTGGGGGGAATTCATAGACAATACAAAGGCCTCAAAATGTCCAAAAATCTTCTCTGACAAATGTAAATAGTCCCACACAAAATCAATAAGTTCAAACAACAATAAAACAATAACTCTCACGCGAACTCCCTTTAACTAAAATGTCACACCAAATACAACTGGCAGGGGACTAACAGTGCAACGACACTGAACATCAAAAAGAGCGCATAGGGAAAAAAATAAAGTCTGCTGCAGTGAAAAGCACTGGAGATAGAGGGAAAATGAGAGCTGTTGACTGCAGGCTTACAGCTGATACAGCTGATGGTTTGTTGGTTTGTTTTTCAAAGCTTCGCTAACAATGTTGCTACTACTCCATTCAAACAATGACAGGAGCTAAAAATAAACAAGAGTTGCACACCCTGTCAAACTGCCGCGCCAACCGAGAGCCAGAAGAGCTATCTTCATTTCCTCCTTCCTGACTGCTGATGCTTCCTTAAAGTGGCAGCGCACGGTGAAGGCTCCATGCAGGATTTAGCCACAATGTGTATAATGTTGAGTCATCAGCATACATAGACACACAGGCTTTACTCATGCCCGTGGCAGGTAATTAGTAAAGATTGACCAAAGTAAGGGGCCTTGACAGCTGCCCTGGGGAATGCCTGATTCTACCTGGATTATGTTGGAGAGGCTACCATTAAAGAACCCCCTCTGTGTTCTGTTAGACAGGTAACTCTCAATCCACAGTATAGCAGGGGGTGTAATGCCATAACATATACAGTACCAGTCAAAAGTTTGGGCACAACTACTCATTCAAGGTTTTTTATTAATTTGTACTATTTTCCACATTGTACAACAATAGTGAACATATCAAAACTGAAATAACACATATGGAATCATATAGTAACCAAAAAAGTGTTAAACAAATCTAAATATATTTTAGATTCTTCAAAGTAGCCACCCTTTGCCTTAATGACTGTCACGATCTTGGAAATGAGCGGACCAAGGCGTAGCGTGAATTGAGTTCCACGTCTTTAATTACCAAATTGAAACCAGATACAAAATAACAAAACTTACAAAGACCGTGACGACGTAGTGCCCAAACACACTAACACAAACAATATCCCACAAACACAGGTGGGAAAAATAGCTACTTAAATATGATCCCCAATTAGAGACAACGATTACCAGCTGCCTCTAATTGGGAATCATACAAAGCACCAACATAGAAATTATAAACTAGAATACTCCTTAGTCACACCCTGAACTACTACACCATAGAGAAACAAGGGCTCTCTATGGTCAGAACGTGACAATGACAGCTTTGCACACGCTTGGCATTCTCTCAACCAGCTTCACTTGGAATGCTTTTCCAACAGTCTTGAAGGAATTCCCACATGCTGAGTACTTTTTGGTTGCTTTTCCTTCACTCTGCGGTCCAATTCATCCCAAACCATTTCAATTAGGGTGAGGTCAGGTGATCGTGGAGGCCAGGTCATCTGATGCAGCGCTCCATCACTATCCGTCTTGGTCAAATAGCCCTTTCACAGCCTGGAGGTGTGTTTTGGGTCATTGTCCTGTTGAAAAAGAAATGATAGTCCCACTAAGCTCAAACCAGATGAAATGGCGTATTTCTGCAGAATGCTGTGGTAGCCATGCTGGTAAGTGTGCCTTGAATTCTAAATAAATCACTGACAGTGTCAGCAGCAAAGCACCCCCACACCATCACACACCTCCTCTAAATGGTGAGAACCACACATGCAAAGGTCATCCGTTCACCTACTCTGCATCTCACAAAGACACGGCGGTTGGAACCAAAAATCAGAAATTTGGACTCATCAGACCAAAGGACAGATTTCCACCAGTCTAATGTCCGTTCCTCATGTTTTTTGGCCCAAGCAAGTCTCTTCTTATTATCGGTGTCCTTTAGTAGTGGTTTCTTTACAGCAATTTGACCATGAATGTCTGATTCACGCAGTTTCCTCTGAACAGTTGATGTTGAGATGTGTCTGTTACGTGAACTCTGTGAAGCATTTATTTGGGCTGCAATTTCTGAGGCTGGTAACTCTAATGAACTAATACTCTGCAGCAGAGGTAACTCTGGGTCTTCCTTTCCTGTGGCGGTCCTCATGAGAGCCAGTTTCATCATAGCACTTGATGGTTTTTGCAACTGCACTTGAAGAAACTTTTAAAGTTCTTGAAATTTTCCAGATTGACTGACTTTCATGTCTTCAAGTAATGATGGACTGTCATTTCTCTTTGCTTATTTGAGCTGTTCTTACTATAATATGGACTTGGTCTTTTACTAAATAGGGCTATTTTCTGTATACCACCCCTACCTTGTCACCACACAACTGATTGCCTCAAACTCATTAAGGAAAGACATTCCACAAATCAACTTTTAACAAGGCACACCTTTTAATTGAAATGCATTCCAGGTGACTACCTCATGAGGCTGGTTGAGAGAATGCCAAGAGTGAGGCAAGGCAAAGGGTGGCTACTTGAAAATATATTTTGATTTGTTTAACACTTTTTTGGTTACTACATGATTTCATAGGTTTGATGTCTTTACTATTATTCTACAATATAGAAAATAGTGAAAAATTAAAACCCCTTGAATGATAGGTTTCCAAACTTTTGACTGGTACTGTACGTTTTTCCAACAGTACACTATGATCGATAATGTCAAAAGCCTCACTGAAGTCTTAACAAAACAGCTTCCACAATCTTTTATCACTTTCTCTCATCAAATCAGTCATTTGTGTAAGGCCCATGCATGTTGAATGTCCTTCTCTATAAGCTTAAAGTCTTAATTTATTTTCTGTAAAATACCTTTTTATCTGCTCAAACTGTTTTACAAAAGTGTATTAAGGTTGGTGGCAGGCTGATTGGTCGGCTATTTGAGCCCCCAAAGGGTGCTTTACTATTCCTATGTAACTTTTGCTTCCCTCCAGGCCCGATGGCACACGCTTTTTTGTAACCTTAGATTGAAGAGTTGGAAAGTAGGAGTGGCAATATCGTCCGCTATTATCCTCACTAATTAGGTAGGCAAGTTGAGAACAAGTTCTCATTTACAATTGTGACTTGGCCAAGATAAATGTAACACTCGTCTGAAGAAGAGGACCAAAGCGCAGCGTGGTACGTGTCCATGATTATTTACTCAACCTGAACACTGAAACAAAATAACAACGTGGAACAAAATAAAACAGTTCTGTCTGATGCAGACACAAAACAACTACCCACAAAACACAGGTGGGAAAAAGCTGCCTAAATATGATTCTCAATCAGAGACAACGATAGACAGCTGCCTCTGATTGAGAACCACACCCGACCAAACACAATGAAATAGAAAACATAGAAATAAAGAAACTAGAATGCCCACCCACATCACACCCTGGCCTAACCAAAATAGAGAATAAAAACCTCTATGGCCAGGGCATGACAATAAAGCAAAGCAGTTCGACACAAACAACACAAAGTTACACATGGAGTAAAACAAACATACAGTCAATAATACAGTAGAAAAATAAGTATATATACGATGTGAGCAAATAAGGTGAGATAAGGGAGGTAAAGGCAAAAAAAGGTCATGGTGGCGAAGTAAATACAATATAGCAAGTAAAACACTGGAATGGTAGATTTGCAGTGGAAGAATGTGCAAAGTAGAAATAAAAATAATGGGGTGCAAAGGAGCTAAATAAATAAATCGGTAGGATAGTCAGTTTTACATGGGTATGTTTGGCAGCATGAGTGAGGAATGCTTTGTTGCGAAATAGGAAGCCAATTCTAGATTTAACTTTGGATTGAAGATGTTTGATGTGAGTCTGGAAGGAGAGTTTACAGTCTAACCAGACACCTAGGTATTTGTAGTTGTCCACATATTCTAAGTCAGAATCAATCAGTCACAATGCTTGTCTTTCATAATTTGATCAGTTATACTTTGATGTGTAGGTCTCGTGTTTGTTGCTGGCATGTCATGCCTAAGTTTGCTACTCTTGCCAATGAAAAAATTATTGAATTAGTTGGCATTATCAGTGGGTTTTGAGAATGAGCCATCTGATTTAATGAATGATGGAGCTGAGTTTACCTCCAAAGCTTTTTACTATCATTCTTTATATAATTTATATTTGTTTAATAGTATAGTTTCTTCTTTTTGTTCTGTTTCGTCACATGATTTCTCAAATTGTAGTAGGTTTGCCAATTGGTTGTGGAGACAGACTTATTTGCCATTCCTTTTGCCTCATCCCTCTCAACCATACATTTTTTAAATTCCTCATCAATCCACTGGGATGTAAACATTTTTACAGTCATTTTCTTAATGGGTGAGTAAGTGGCGTAAGAGATTTCATACATGTGTCAAGTGCAGCATCTGGTTGCTCCTCATTACATCAGGCATAAGGGTCAACCTAATTCTCCTAACCTGCTACGTTAATTATCGTAACCTGCTGCATGAATTCTTCTAAACTGCTTCCAGTCGTAGCTGTGTGGCATGTTTTTAGGGAATCTCAAGCGCATTTGAAATTCACAAACGGTTGTCTACAATCAGCAGAGATAGACGAGGAAGCGAGACACCCAACTTCCTAATTTTCTCTTTACATTACAGTCAATGTAAAGAGATGGCAGGGTAGCCTAGTGGTTAGAGCGTTGGACTAGTAACCGGAAGGTTGCAAGTTCAAATCCCCAAGCTGAGAAGGTACAAATCTGTCGTTCTGCTCCTGAACAGGCCGTTCTAGGCTGTCATTGAAAATAAGAATTTGTTCTTAACTGACTTGCCTAGTTAAATAAAGATAAAATGATCAAAGCTGCCCAGACCCAGTTGCTATTGCATTGGTGTCTCAGGGAGAACCACCTGATTAAGCAGACCCGAACTAACCATTTTTGTTCAGTGGTGAACAATGTTCATTTCTCCATCATGCCCCTTCGCTGTCAGTGTCAACTATTGGCCCAGTTGAAATTCTTTCAATGTGCATCCTTCCAGGAAACCCATGTGGAGACAATTACCTGTCCAATCAGTGAGTTTTCAAGGAAGGATGCACTTTTTAAAGGAAGGTCAACATAATCCTTCTCATTTGGAATCTCTAAAGAAATTAAGAATTGTTTTGGAATTTAGTCAATAATACACGTCTGAAATATCACATTTTTTGCTTTCTTCAATTGCATTTGCACAATGTAATAATGTCATTGGGCCTAATTCTATTAATTGCATTGCAGATCCTCTATTTATTAATCCCAAGAGGGGACATTAGTCACCAGAAATACACTTACAGCAACAATAGGCTGAGCACTGATGGCTGGTGAAACAAGCATAACCCATGACTTTACAGAGAATCAAATGGATCCAATAGAATAGACTGTAAACCCATGGAATCAAAAACATCAATAGATGATCAATGAATAATGGGATTGAATAATGTGCAACGTATAATACAATACCTACAAAATACACATAAAAAGCAAAGATACAATACAAAATAACTCACAATCAAGGTGAAAAATATGTCTGTGTCCTTGAGCAAGGCACTTAACCCTAATTTGCTCCAGGGGCAGAGTACTACTATGGCTGCCCCTGTAAAACAACATATTTCACAGCACGTATCCCAGTGTGACAATATATATTTTAGGAGGATCGTAAGAACAGAACTGTAAACAAAACATTTGTCCCATTGCTTTGCATCAGGGCTCCCCAGTGTTGCAGCGATCTAAGGTAATGCATCTCAGTGCAAGGAGTCACTACAGTCCCTGGTTCTGATCCAGGCTGTATCACATCCGGCCGTGATTGGGAGTCCCATAGGGCGGTGCACAATTGGCCCAGTGTCGTCCGGTGTAGGCTGTTATTGTAAATAAGAATTTGTTCTTAACTGACTTGCCTAGTTAAATAAAGGTTTTACAAAATAAATGGGTCACACTGACACTGGACCATTACCTCTTGATGTTTACTCTGTGGGTTTATACAAATCCATGGTAACTCAACAAGTGGAGTCCATTTTTCCTCCATACCAGTGTCCAGGAAATGTCATTCGTATGTCCTTTACACAGTTTGTATCAACAGAATCTACAGTACATCACACGTTCCATAAGGTCCATGGAGATGTTGTGATCTGTAGACTTCCTCAGTTCAAGGGCATTTGCTCAATGTATCTGGCACCAGCATCCAAAGACCAGGTGGAGTGTCTTACAAAATGGCATTTGTGTTTTATTCCAATTACCGTCAACTGACTTGGACTTACCATTTGAAATCATGGACACACCTGACCTTTCCCAGAACAGAACAGACCTGGCTCCTACTAAGGTTTCCATCTTCATCCCCAGTATTGGAAGACAGGCTCTTCAACCTCAGGAGGCTGAAGAAATTTGGCTTGTCACCAAAAGCACTCACAAACTTCTACAGATGCACAATCGAGAGCATCCTGGCGGGCTGTATCAACGCCTGGTACGGCAACTGCTCCGCCCTCAACCGTAAGGCTCTCCAGAGGGTAGTGAGGTCTGCACAACGCATCACCGGGGGCAAACTACCTGCCCTCCAGGACACCTACACCACCCGATGTCACAGGAAGGCCATAAAGATCATCAAGGACATCAACCACCCGAGCCACTGCCTGTTCACCCCGCTATCATCCAGAAGGCGAGGTCAGTACAGGTGCATCAAAGCTGGGACCGAGAGACTGAAAAACAGCTTCTATCTCAAGGCCATCAGACTGTTAAACAGCCACCACTAACACTGAGTGGCTGCTGCCAACACACTGACACTGACTCAACTCCAGCCACTTTAATAATGGGAATTGATGGGAAATGATGTAAATATATCACTAGCCACTTTAAACAATGCAACCTTATATAATGTTACTTACCCTACATTATTCATCTCATATGCATACGTATATACTGTACTCTATATCATCGACTGTATCCTTATGTAATACATGTATCACTAGCCACTTTAACTATGCCACGTTGTTTACATTCTCATCTCATATGTATATACTGTACTCGATACCATCTACTGTATCTTGCCTATGCTGCTCTGTGCCATCACTCATTCATATATCCTTATGTACATATTCTTTATCCCCTTACACTGTGTACAAGACAGTAGTTTTGGAATTGTTAGTTAGATTACTTGTTATTACTGCATTGTCGGAACTAGAAGCACAAGCATTTCGCTACACTCGCATTAACATCTGCTAACCATGTGTATGTGACAAATAAAATTTGATTTGATTTGATTTATCAAGGTCATGGCCTTTTTAATCTTTACACCACAAAACAAATGTGCCAGCCTCCAACTTTTATTTCAAAATGGAGTCTAGATCACATTCACCATGTAGTGGACAGAAATTGGGCCCTACTGCCTAGTTTAGTTTTCAAGCCAATGGTTCACACATTAGACTGGATTGTTCTGATGAATGTCCTGGATACTTGAATCTGTATAATATTCATAAGACACATTTTAGCTCAAATCTGGCTGAAATTCATGAACAAGTATACTGTACCATTCTGATGTTATAGGCTACCTTACCTGTTCTTGTTCCCACAAACAGCATTGACGTTCCCTCTGTCTGATACCTAGTAAAAGGAAACCTCAACTCAATAAAACTTTAAAAAGTGCAACCCTTGAGGTAATAGACATTCCTGTCAGCCATCTCCTTACCACATTGAGTATGATAGAAAATACTGCTGTATGAAGTAGGTATTGGGGGATTATTCATTCACATACCACTGTAGAACTTTGTGTCTCTGGAAAAGTACAAGAAACATCATTGAGACAGAAACTAATTTGGAACTCAATAACATACACTGTTTGACAAGGGTGTTGTCATGATTTTCAGAACATTGTGTATTTCATTTTAATCATCTTGTACTGTTACTTCCTGTATGGAGCTCCATTATTGTATGCTTCAGTAGTTTATCTTTATTTTACTAGGCAAGTCAGTTAAGAACAAATTCTTATTTTCAATGACAGCCTAGGAACAGTGGGTTAACTGCCTGTTCAGGGGCAGAACGACACATTTGTACCTTGTCAGCTTGGGGATTTGAACTTGCAACCTTCTGGTTACTAGTCCAACGCTCTAACCACTAGGCTACCCTGTTTATTTTAAACATTTAGCAGACACCCTTTTCCATCACTACTTACAGTAGTGAGTGCATACATTGTCCATAATGTTCCTCCATGGGAATTGGACCCACAGCCCTGGCGTTGCTAGCGCCATGCTCTACAAACAGTTCCCACGCGGGAACTGTACTGGTACTTCCTGTATAAAGCTTCATTCTTGTGTATTTTATTTAAATCATCGTGTTACTATTTTCTATTTATTTTTTAACTGCATCATTTGGAAGGGCTGGTAAGCAAGCGGTAAAGTCTCCATCCGTTGTACTCAGCACATGTGACAAATAAAATATGATTTGATTCAGTGTTGGATGTTTCTCACTTGTTCATCTGGGCAATTAAAACAATAAATTAAACTGTACAATGCCCCAAAATATTCTCACCAGATATAGGACCTTTCATTTTTCTTCTAATAGCTACTGCTGCCATCACAGCTAGTACCACCACCACCACCACAGCAGATATTATTGCTATGGGAGGGGAGGTCTGTGGTCCACATTCAGAGTCGGACCAATGAGTTCCAGGTTTAATTTGCTGAACCTTCAAGGTATCACATCTATAATAAGAGAAATAGACCACTGGTAAATCAACAATTTAGTCATCTAACATTCAGTTTTACATTAGGAAAACTGTTTGCATATTGCAGTATATAGTTTATATTTTGAAGGAAAATATAATTATTCATGAGCCACACTTACTGTGTGTGTGGCTGGCAGGATGTAAATGATCCATCTGAATAGGTGTCACCAGTACAGTCAGAACACACAGTATCTGTAGATATTGTTCCTGCATCAACACAGGGTGAAACTCATTAAGGATCCTGACTTGAGATGTGCTTAACTCATGATTGCATAAATCATGTACTGATGTCAATGGAAGATTTGCATGAAGACATACCTGTGTGGTTGATGTATTGACCAGGTTTACAGTTGCTGTGTCTCTGGGCTGCTCTACAACCCTCCTTAGTTTGGTCTAGACAGTAGAACCCCTCCAGTGTCCCACAGACAGTGTCTGATGAAGGTGTACATGGCTGCTTTACCATCAAACCAAGGCCAGGGTCACAGTTTGTACACAGTATGCATGCTGTAAGACCACTGGGTTCATCAAGGAACGTGGAGTCGGTACAGGGGACACAGGAAGTACTTGTAAATTCTGTACAGTGTTTATGTACCCGGTTTCCTGTGGGATAAAGGTCAGTGTCATGGATTGATTGGTATTGAAATGTATTTTCTTCATCATAATCCATATAGTATACAGAGCTGGTCCTTACCTGGTGAACACATAGGACAGCATTCATCACCTGTTCTGTACTCTGCTCTACCACATGCAATAGAGCGCTGAATGGTTAGAAGTGAACACAAAATGATAGCTAGGTTCATCTGTAAATAGAGAAAAAGAACACATTACCACGATTGAAAAATAGGGAGGGTGGGGGGGGGGGGGGGGTCACACATTGACGAATCAGGGTTGAAGAGAGTTTGGGGTTAAAGTAGAGATGAGACTGGAGGAGAGGAGAGTTCAGATTGACAGTGTAAATAGAGAGAAAGCATAGTTAATATTTCCATGTTTTCATCATACATTCAGTAAGTAAATGTAAGTGATATTAGGAATTTATTCAGGTCAATTCTTTTCAAAGATTTTTATATTGATAATTTGTTTTTGAAAAGCCATGTCGCTTACTAGTAGATTTGACTGTTAAAAGACTAAACAATTTTCAAAACAAGAATTCAACCAAAAGTGCCGTGTTCAAATACCCAGACTTGCATTTTAGGTAAGCGAAAATATAATGTTTTATGGTATGTGACATTTTCTTGCTTTCAATTCCAGGATGTTATACTCATTTCGGCTTTTCATCTAGTAGACTTAGAGAATCGTCTTTCCAGGCCTACGTGTTTGACAACAGTTGATAATGAGACGAGGGGATGAGATGTACCCAAATGAACAAAATGGCAGGAATCAACACAATTGTGTATTATATGGCGCATTCTCAATATGGGTGAGCCTAGTATGTTGCTTACTGCATTCATTTGTACTAAACTTTACACTGTAAATAGTATGGAGTAAAATTAGGACACAGTATGTAGCCTAGTTTTAGTAAGTAGTAGTAGGAAAGACAGATTTCAGACACAGCCAGTGTGTATACTCTGAGCATACTATCTGGTGCCAAGTTCTGCTGTACCATGAAATGATGCCAAGCTACGAAGCATTACAAAACCCAAACGTTTAACTTACTATAAATATCAAGCTTTGAAACTGTGCCATGGTTCTCTAATTCCAATCAGTTTATATTGGACGATGCCTTTTCGTTGCCACAACCTGAATGCCAATCACCAAATGAAAGGACTCCCCTTCATCTACACTGATGGAAGTGGATTTAGCAAATGACATCATTAAGGGATCATAGCGTTCACCTGGTCAGACGCATGGAAAGGGCAGGTGTTCCTACTGTTTTGTGTTCAGTGTAAACGTTTTTGGTCATATTGCCAGAAGATTCCACCCAAACCCTACTGTTAAGCTGGTTTACACTGAGCTTCCCTGGGGTCAGAACGCAACCATGGTCACATAGAGCCCCACAGTGGTGTCATAAGGTGACTTTTATCAATATATTTGTCTCTATTTACTCTCAGATACGAAAATGCTAATTAGCATCACATTAGACATCATGCAAAACTACAAATCCCTGAAAGCTCCTGCACGTCATCTCTCGCTGACACCTTTGCTAACAGGTATTGTGTACATTTAAAACTTTCACAAGACAGTTCACAGAATTATCCATTTAAAGACATTTTGACATTTATTCCTTGCTACATTTAGCTAACATTAGATAGTTGATCCAGAGATTCTTACCTTTGCCTCGATTCGGCAGTCTCATCCAGATCATTATGGCATTTGTCGTTCTTAATGATAGCCAAATTAGCAGCTAGCATTTCATTTTGGGGGGGTAAATATAGGAGAAGATATTGATAAAAGTCACCTTGTCCTAGAGAGATTTACAGTTATCAAAACGTCACGTCAGGGTAAGCCTACATGAAACACAGCCCTTATTTTAAGTGTTTCTAAAATCTCCTATGGGAAAAATGAATGATGGAAAAACGATTGGAACCATTTTCCTGTTTGACCGCTAGGATTTATGGGTATTATGACTCATACGGTGGTACTCTATAAAAGACAACTTAGAGCCGGCCCGAGATATGGTTCAGAAAATTTACTTCAATGCATGGATGGTTTAAACTGCATTCTAATGACTTTGCTTATGGAAAACCAGAGCATGCTCAGTGGAAATATGAAATGGAAGTTATGGAACTGCTTATGTTATGGGAAAAACACCAAAATGAAAATTACAATAAATGTGGAGAATGATAGGCTACATTTGCATCCGTTGGCCATCAAGTAGGCTATTCCTTAATGTGCCATTGTAGGCTACTGTAACCTACCATTTGATAAAATAAATATGTTGAAATGACGATATCACTGGAGTCATTTGACATCCATTTGTGCCACTTGTGTAGGCTACCTACAATAAATAGCCTATAACTTAAATGTATTGTTGTTGTAGCCTTGTATTATTATGAATGGCCATGTTTAGTTAATGAAATTGGAAGTTATCATGATCATGGAAGTTATTGTGATCATGGTCACAGTTCTATCGCAATTGCCGACCAGCTGTTATTAGAATGCATTTGATTGACGTGAACAGTCAGTCAGATTAGGCTACAGGGAACAACAAAAAAGCATTGGCCTTTTCAGTTCATATCCATATGATTAATATATGATTCGGTGATTGAAATTACGACCCCATCCTCAGTAGCCTATTCCAGCAGGGCACCAGAAGCACTTCTTACCTCCAAATCGCCTCGCTATTCATGTTGAATAAATGAGTCTGTCAATTTCAACTAAGCAAGATGCTAAATCGTTCATTTTACATCATGCCTAGGTTACTGTAAACTATCGGGCTATAGACTACCTGCATCTAGCTACCTAAACTGCGTTGCGTCGTGCCTTACTGCTTAAAAATAGCAGTCAAACGTGCAGTGGTGTAAAGTACTTTAGTAAAAATACTTTAAAGTACTACTTAAGTAGTTTTTGGGGGTATCTGTACTTTACAATTTATATTTTTGACAACTTTTACTTTAACTTCACTACATTCCTAAAGAAAATATTGTACTTTTCCCCTGTACATTTTCTATGACAACCAAAAGTGCTCGTTACATTTTGAATGCTTAGCAGGTCAATGGTCAAATTCACGCACTTATCAAGATAACACTTGGTCATCTCTACTGCCTCTGGGCTGGCGGACTCACTAAACACAAATGCATCTTTTGTGAATAATGTCCGAGTGTTGGAATGTGCCCCTGGCTATCCATACGTTTTAAAAACAAGGTAATGGTGCCGTCTCCATTGCTTAATATACTTTTAATTTTGATACTTAAGTATATTTTAGCAATTACATTTACTTTTGATACTGAAGTATATTTAAAACCAAATCCTTTGACTTTTACTCAAGTAGTATTTTACTGTCTGACTCACTTTTACTTGAGTAACTTTCTAATAAGGTATCTATACTTTTACTCAAGTATAACAATTGGGTACTTTTTCTATCACTACAAACGAGTTAAATTGACATTCATTGATGGAAAATGTATTTTTAATTCTATTGTGACATATTTCAATTCCTTTTAAACACATTAGTTCGTAAGAATGATTGTTTTGATGGAAAACCGAATTTAGCTTCTTACGTTGTTACAATTTACGTTGATATTCCTTCTTAATTCACTCAATGGCGTTATAGAAAAAGGGTTTATCGGCGAAATGTGGCAACTTGTCTCTTGCTGCGAAAACACAAATTTGGGCTAGTTTTTAGGCCTTGTGGGCGGGTATTGAGTGGTTATTGTGCTACAAATTTAGCTGGACCTGGCAACCCTGCCTGTACTAGGTAAAACAACACTGTCCATCCAGCCTCTTGGTGTTTGTCTTTCATCATACATGTAGATAGCCTAATAAAGTAGCTAGGCTAGCATAATGAAGGTACAATGTAGATAAGCTACAAAACAGCTTGCCCTGTTTACTAACTTAAAATAATACTTTAGTTGGCAACGTGAGCCCCTTAACCCTCGTTTTTTGATTGAGTTTGCGAGTGTTCAATTATGTTCAATCCGAGGCCTGAAACGCCCCATAAATCAATTCGCGATGATTGTACATCCGCTAAGAAAAGTCAGCAAAAACTTAACCAGGTTTCGTGTGGAGAATAAACTACACATCAAAGAGGCTCTCACTCCAGAAGATGCTGCTGCAAGGGAAAAACTCTGGCCAATGGTAAAAAAGGCTAGAGAAAAAGGGAAGAGAGCATTTTCAGTGGCCCTTTTGCATTTATCGATGGAAAGAAGCTTGATTGCCAGGACATCAAGTGAATGTCATGAGAGTACTGAATGTTTTGAAAACACTGCTCAAGTATATACAGTAGCTACATTAACCTGAAATTGATGTTATCTTCTAAGTCAAATGAAAACGTTAAGAGTTAGCTAAATCACTTGAGTTTAGTTGGTTATTTTTACATTCACCCCATTTTATATCACCAGGTTTGTAAATGTGAATACGGGTTCATCATATTGATCACACTGTAAATACCTCGGTTTAGGGTAGTCCAGTTCTTTCTCTAAACTCAGGTTTCCTTATTAGCTCCCTAGATTACTAGTTAACCAGTTATTCATATCACTACTGTATTTGTCTTCTTATTTTTATTTGATTTTTGTCAGGTTATGCAACGTTTTGAATTCAATGCACTACATATTGTATCTCTAAATGCCAGGGGTTTATGAAACATAACTACAAGAAAATCACTTTTTATTTTGTAAACACTCTGGATGCAGATTTCATTCTACTCCAGGAGACTCACTCCTGCGATTCAGATTCTAGTTTTTGTAAATCACAATGGGGAAATACTGTTTATTATAGTCACGGGTCTAACCACTCAGCTGGTACTATGATATTGCTTCATAAGTTTAAAGGTGATATTTCAGTCTTGTATGTCCAGAGATGGGTTATATTGATCTCCGAACTACATAATGATTGTTTTATTATATACAATGTATTTGGGTACAACTCTTACTCTTCAAAAGAATACTTTATTTTTGAATCTTGCTAATAAGCTTACTGAGCTGCAAAACAAGTATACAAATGCATGGCTTATAATAGCTGGAGACTTTAATGCAACACCTGATAACTCTTTAGATAGATTTTCACCTAGAATAATAGCTCAAAAGTCTCAGAATAGTGACATCATCACCTAATTTGGCAGTAAACTGGCAGTGATCGATACATGGCAATTCTTTAATGTGAACTCAAACTAATACACCTGGTGTTATAGGTCAATGACGGCCAGATCCAGAATGGATCTGTTTCTCATTCCCCCCCCCCCCCCCCCCCCCACACACTTTTACAGAATGTACAAGAAGTAAATCATAAACATGCTCCTTTGACTGATCATAAAATTATATTCTTGAAGTTAGAATGTTCTGAAAAATCTAGTGGCATTAGAGGATACTGGAAACTGTCACGTGTGCTCCCTCTCCGGCCTCTAGGTCACCAGGCTGCTCACCTGTCATCATCGTTACGCGCAACAGCGCATTGTGACACTATGACACCCTGGACTCCATCACCTCCTTTATTACCTGCCCTATATATGTCACTCCCCTTGGTTCCTTCCCCAGGCGTCATTATTTCAGAAGCTTAATAATTCACTCCTAAATGATCCAGTCTTTAACAAGAGAAATAAGAACTTGATCATAGACTCGTTTAACTCAAATTATTTAAAACCAAAGCATGGAAGTAACTGGGAAATATTTAAATTCAAGGTAAGGTCTATTGCCATTACAACGCAGTAGGGAATTAAAGAAGCAAACATTTTTGAAAGAAGTTTATGAATACATGTAATGTTCTTTCAGAAAAGGGTACCCTTTCAACAGAGGAAGAAACAGATTTGAATACATCTTGAATAGAACTAGATCAAATGTGAATTGATTTAGCTAAAGGGGCCTTCATTACATCTAGAGCAAAATGGGTCGACGAGGGTGAGAAAAACACAAGATATTTTTTTTGCTCTTGAAAAAAGGAACTATAAGAGAATCTCTTTCTGCCTTAAATATTAACATTACCTTATGTAAATACCCAATATTGTGTATTCTTTCTATGAAAATGTGTATAAATCTAATTTTAATGGGATTGAATGTGAACATTTTATAAAGCATGTCCATGGTTCAAGTCCATATGTGAAGAGGAGTTTTCTATTGTAGCGATTAGAAACGCCCTCTTAAATCTATGAAGAAGGGAAAAGCACCTGGTCTTTCTGTGGAATTTGATTTACACTTTTGGGAACATTTAGAGGGACCAGTATTTAACATGTTCCAAGAATGCCTAGTGTCTGGGTAGGTTCCTTGTTCCTTGTCAATCATTTGCTTATTGGTGAAATCAGCAATCAGACAATATCTTTAAGTAAATCAATCATTCATTTATTACTGCAATGGTTTCATGAAAGGTCTCCACATTTTTTTATTTAACCAGGTAAGTTGACTGAACAGATTGGGATTTTAGCCAGGACACCAGGGTTAACACCCCTACTCTTACAATAAGTACCATCGGATTTTTAGTGACCACAGAGAGTCAGGACACCCTTTTAACGTCCCATCCGAAAGACGGCACCCTACACAGGGCAATGTCCCCAATCACTGCCCTACATTATTTATTTATTTTAGATCAGAGAAAAGGGTGCCTCCTACTGGCCCTCCAACATCACTTCCAGCAGCATGTGGTTTCCCATCCAGGAACCGACCAGGAACAACCCTGCCTAGCTTTCAAAAGCACGCTGACAGTGGGATGCAGGGTGGTATGCTGCTGGCAAATCAGCTGTAACATTAAGTTAGTTTTAGACTTGATTGATTACACTGACTCAGTTGATTCCAAGGCTATTATTTTATTCCTTGACAAAATTCAGAATACATTCGTTGTGCACTTTTGGTTTCGGGACTAGCTTTTGTCTCTGTTATCATTATGTTTTATAAAGATATTAATAGTTCTATTATGATTAATCGTAACACATCTAAAATATTTAATATTCACCGTAGTAGTGTACTCCAGGGTTGCCCTATTTCATCATTCTTATTAACGTGCTTGATTTATTTGAGAAAGAAGGGAATATACTCTCTTATAGAAAGTTCTCAGAAACATATAACTTCCCAATACATTATAAAGAATTTAATTCTATATGCAAAGCAATACCTTCAGGACTTACTAAATTAAAGAAATCTAATTTGTGTTTTGGCGAACAGTCAAGATAGATGCACAATATATGTTAGAAAGTTTCTCCCTGCTCGATAAGAAATGTAATAATACATTCATAAGGTCACTTTTTAACTCCAAGAACAAGATCTCTCCAAGAGAGAAATTCTTCTGGAATGAATGCATATATTACTGAAATTAATGGAAGAAAGCTTGATTGCTTCCTCACAAATTTTGTATATCAAATCAAGTAAAATAAATTCACTTTAAAATCTTGCACAAAATATACCCTTGCAATAACTTGTTGTCTAAATTCATGTATTTAGAGGACATATGCCTTTTCTGTGATAAAGAAGGAGAAACTATTATACACTTTTTATGAGTGTGACTCTGTGAAATTATATTGGATTGAGTAAAGTATTTACATTTTAATTTCATCAATAAGAGCCATGTATTTACAATGAAAAATGAAAACAAAACCACTGAATTTGTCGTTAATTTATTCATTCTCTCTGGTAAATGTTATATATATTTTAAATGTAACCTTTATTTAACTAGGCAAGTCAGTTAAGAACCAATTCTTATTTACAATGACGGCCTACATGCACAAAAACAAATAATTGAAATCTGTCCCCAAATGCAATATATTTTTACTTGAAATCGAATATCTAATAAATCTCTAGAATTTGTCAATAACAACAACAAAAAAAATATTCTTACAATTAAGTTTGCATTAACTTTAACCCTGGCCTTTTTTTAAATTTATTTTAGGAACTTTTGAAAGTCAATGTGATTACATTTTTTGTAACTTTCAATGCTATTTTATGTTTCTTCAGAAAAAAATATACATGTAGTGATGTCCTATGTTTGTATTGTAACGACCCTGGGTTTATAAGCGCGGAAATCGACACATGAGCATGCTTTTGCGGCACAGTCGATAGAACGCTGGACTTCGGGCTAGAAGGTCAAAGGTACGAGACCTGCTTTTTTCATTACGTTGGTGTCAGAAGTGAGATCAGACCTTGTATCCACGACTGGTGAGCGTGTAAGACGTAGAGTCGCAAGCTAGCGCGAGGACGCGTTCTTTGAAAGGAGGGAGTAGTGTACGGACCCCGGAAATCGACTCTGCGGCACAGTCGATAGCGCGCCGGACCTCGAAGGTCGAGGGTTCGAGACCTGCTCCCTGCTGTTTCATTGCTGTATTGTACTAGAATTTTAAATATATGTTATAATATGTTATATTGTTATAATATGTTATAATAAAAAATTAATAAATTAAAACTGTATTTTTATAATATAAAAAATATATAAATCTTAAAACCAACATTAATATGGAGAAGTCAATATACAAGTGTAAGTAAAAACAAATGTAAATAAGTTAGAAATTGTGCTACTAATGCACATGACGGCTCAAACACGTATCATAAAAGTGATGTTCATGTTTGGTTAGCTTTTGGAAATGTGCCTATGCACATATCTTTTCAGGACATCACACTTAAGCGCGCACAAAAACAACAGTTACATGATGACTAAAAGCAAAACCGTGAGATCAACAACAATCGACTGACTAGTTTCCCCTTATTTTTAGGAACTTTCCACCAGGGTTGCCATATCCGCTGACGTCTCCAGACCTAGTCTTTCCCCTATTGATTTTGTCTGCGTTCCATAAAAGGAGCTGTTTTTCATATAGCTGGCTTCACATGCGATTTATTTGTGATTGGCCAACATTTACATATAGTTTGCATATTGTTATTTGACGTTATTTGTATTGATTTCAGTCTCTAGAGGAAATGCGGGAGACACGGCGTCTTAGGCTTCAATCAATCAAATGTATTTATAAAGCCCTTCTTACATCAGCTGATGTCTCAAAGTGCTGTACAGAAACCCAGCCTAAAATCCCAAACAGCAAGCAATGCAGGTGTAGAAGCATCTCTCTCTGTCTGCAGACCAGGAGAAAGTACGTATATAATATAGCTTAGTAAATCTGTTCAAATCACACATCACAAACACTTACTTTTTCATACACAAAACAGATGGAAGGCAAAGCATTTCACCAGATTGATGCAATCTGTGTATTATGTCAGGAATAAACGCAGACGTTTTGTACATTACCTTGGAAATAATGGACAACGCAGCGGGACAAGGTCGTGCACAGAAAGGAGGCGTTTAATCCCGTTTATACCACCGTTTCCAAAGAGAACAATACTAAAGCACACATTTATCGGCAGAAATCCTGCTGCTACTGCTACTATGCACTGGCTTCTTAGAAAAATACGTTAGCCTGCGCACATTACTTTTCCTGACATCATCACATTTATACATTGCACTTTTCGATTTACCTGATACAGTGGGATGGCTAACATTCGATGTCGGCGGATGCGTTGTCTTCTAGCCAAAATAAGAAATGCAATCATAATTGACTAGCGCTTATCAGGCGCACACACAACAATTCCATTGACGACTAAAAGCAAGAGCGTGGGATGAGTGTTTGGGATGTAGGCGATCGCTAGTTTCACATATATATATATTTTTTTTTTTCCCACCTTTATTTAACCAGGTAGGTCAGTTGAGAACATGTTCTCATTTACAACTGCGACCTGGCCAAGATAAAGATAAAGCAAAGCAGTGCGACAGAAACAACAACACAGAGTTACACATGGAATAAACAAGCGTGCTGACACAATATAGTCTATATACAGTGTGTGCAAATGGCGTGAGGAGGTAAGGCAATAAATAGGCCATAGTGGCGAAGTAATTACAATTTAGCAAATTAACACTGGAGTGATAGATGGGCAGATGATGATGTGCAAGTAGAAATACTGGTGTGCAAAAGAGCAGAAAAGTAAATAAAAACAATATGGGGATGAGGTAGGTAGATTAGATGGGCTATGTACAGCTGCAGCGATCGGTTAGCTGCTCAGATAGCTGATGTTTAAAGTTAATGAGGGACATATAAGTCTCCAACTTCAACAATTTTTGCAATTTGTTCCAGTCACACATGTCCCCTCTCCTCACCTCTCGCCGGCCTTCTTTCCTCTCCACTCACCTCCTTCATCACCAAACTTTCCTTCTTATCACCCCTCACCCTTAACATCCTCAATATTTTATTTTTTTCACCCCTCACCTTGTTATCACCTTCTTCTTCTCCCTCATCTCCATCATCGGATCCAGAGACTTTAGTTTTTTTAAGAGCATTTGTTTATAAACAAAATGTAGTATTTAAAACCTCAATGTCAGAGTGTTTTTCCTTAGGATCAATCCTTATTTGATTTGTCATACATTTTGAATGAGCTTTCTCCCCTCTAGAACAGACCTAAGTGCCATTTGGGCAGCAGAACACAAAACATTTTGTGGAGAGGCTTTTTCAAGTGCTTTGTCCAGGGCAATGTATCATAGGGATAGTAAAGCTGGCACACATTTGAAATAATATTTTTAGCATCACATGAGGGCCTGTATGGAACCATTGGGAAAATGATCAGTGTGTGTGTGGTCCTTGGAGGGGTTGGGCCTCTTCTCTGAGCGACTCTTCGCAGCAGCGTGTGGGCGCCTGCTCCCCCACTCAGTCTGGAGGAGGTGAGCCACACTACTCTGAAAGCATATTGGAAAATGTGAGTTTTATATCCTCCCTAACAGCAACAGGAAATAATAGATCATCATTTTTTACATGTATGGTTTCTTTTGATGTTTTTAAAATTCTCGATTGCCTGTAATACATTTTTTTTTAAATTCTTGATAAAAAAAAGCAGAGGACCTAACCGAGGTGAAGAACAAATTGGAGGAATCGGTAGACTTGCTGAGCCTACTGGGGCTGAAAAGGAGTGTTGTCAAGACAATGGAGGACAGGGATGGTGTGATTGAATTGGTGGCTCAACAATTTGTCCGAGGGAGCATGCAGGTGGCCTTGGAGCAGTAAGTCAACTCTGTCATAAATCTGTGAAGTACTTGTCATAAACCTCCTCTAACATGAGTATTTTTAATCAGTCCCCCCCCTAAATCAATACACATCACTATAATGTCCTTAACACTTATTTGTTTAATATTCATACAGTCTCTATACCATAACAGGTTCATACATGGTCTCAACTCTCTTGGGCTGCTGGAGGCATTGGGGAACGACTCGGACAGCTTCCGAGTACTCTTTGTTGACCCCATAAAGCCTCTCACTGCCAAGGACCTGATGGACCTGTTTAAAGTAACCTATTCCATACCTGGCGGCAACCGGCGGTGGTTGGAGAACGACACCATCTGCCACTGGTTCAACTGGCTGGCTGAGGTGCAAGGTAAGATAGTAGTTAAATTGTTCAAGTTTATCGGTAACTGCATATTATTACATTTTGTGATTTAAATGTGTATTTTAAATGTTTTACTGTATACTCCTCAGATGGAGAATGTCCTCCTCTAACAGTGATGATGGTGTTGGAGTTTACTACTGGGGCAACGGGGGTGCCACCCCTGGGGTTTGAGGTCACCCCGACAATCGAATTCCTCCACACAGCGCGAGGGCGTCTCGCTGGGCAGCAGAAGAAAAAGTACCCAGAGGCAAACATGTGTGCTGTCACACTAAGGCTCCCTCTTCATAGCACCTACAATGCCTTTAGGGAATTCATGACCTCCGGTATTGTGAATTCCCCACATTTCGATGTTGCATAAAAACATTTTTATGATACCGAATGTATAGAATTGTATCCAGTAGCACTACACTAACAATTGAGTGTTTCAAAATGTAACTGCATATCAACATTTTAAGCATTTCTGAGCTTTAACTGGGATTAATCATTAGTTATAGGATTAATCATTAGTTATATCATTAAT
Organism: Oncorhynchus mykiss; assembly: GCF_057628025.1. Lineage (NCBI taxonomy): Eukaryota > Metazoa > Chordata > Actinopteri > Salmoniformes > Salmonidae > Oncorhynchus > Oncorhynchus mykiss. The sequence goes on along the minus strand of NC_143030.1, from coordinate 74,413,170 downwards.
CATTAGTTATAGGATTAATCATTAGTTATAGGATTAGGCTTCCTGCTTTTCTTAGGTTTTTGCCTGCCTTATGAGTTCTGTTATACTCACAGACATCATTCAAACTGTTTTAGAAACTTCAGTGTTTTCTACCCAGATCTACTAATGATATGCATATATTAGCAACTGGGCCTGAGTAGCAGACAGTTTACTCTGGGCACCTTATTCATCCAAGCTACTCAATACTGCCCCCAGCCATAACAGGTTATAGGAATAATCATTAGTTATAGGATTAGGCTTCCTGCCTAGCAATAACATGCTATGTTTAGCAATAAGGAGGAGACTCCACCCAAAGTGGGGTATGTATACTACCACAGGTGAAACCATGTCTTGGTCTGTTCAGCTGTTCAATCCTTTGGGATGAATAAACTTGGTTTAAGTTTTCATAGTGTCTGTCGATTTCTTACTAGAACCTAACGCTACTTACCGTCTATGCATACCACCCTGCATACCACTGCTGGCTTGCTTCAGAAGCTAAGCAAGGTTGATCCTGGTCAGTCCCTGGATGGGAGACCAGATGCTGCTGGAAGTGGTGTTGGAGGGCCAGTAGGAGGCACTCTCATCTGGTCTAAAAAATATCCCAATGCCCCAGGGCAGTGATTGGAGACACTGCCCTGTGTAGGGTGTCGTCTTTCGGATGGGACGTTAAACGGGTGTCCTGACTCTCTGAGGTCATTAAAGATCCCATGGTACTTATCGTCAGAGTAGGGGTGTTAACCCCGGTGTCCTGGCTAAATTCCAATCTGGCCCTCAAACCATCACGGTCACCTAATAATCCCCAGTTTACAATTGGCTCATTCATCCCCCTCCTCTCCCCTGTAACTATTCCCCAGGTTGTTGCTGGAAATGAGAACGTGTTCAATAAAGTAACGGATAATAGAAAATTGTTAGTACAGTGGACTTGGAAAGTATTCAGACCCCTTGACTTGTTCCACATTTTATTACGTTACAGCCTTATTATAAAACTCATTTTTTTTTAAAATCCTCTCATTAATCTACACACAGTAGCCCATTTTGCAAATGTATAAAACAATATATATATAACATTTACATAAGTATTTAGACCATTTACTCAGTACTTTGAAGCACCTTTGGCAGCGATTACAGCATCGAGTCTCCTTGGGAATGACGATACATTTTTTTATTTATTTAATCAATTTTAGAATAAGGCTGTAATGTAACAAAATGTGGAAAACGTAAAGGGGTCAGAATACTTTCCGAATGCACTGTATATCTGTATTGGCTGTTAATGTTCACTTAATGATAAGTAATACTAAATGAATTATACAGTCCATATTGTTGTTTGTCTTGGTGTTTTATGGTTTAGTTTTTTAGAAACACTTTCCTGACTTCACTAATAACTGATATTGACTGATGTTGACTGAAGTACTGCTGCCATATTGCAGCCAACTCATCCAAAGCTGATTAATTTGATGTCCTACATTTTAAGAACAAATTAAACTTCAGCCATTATCATTTAATTAGAACTACATGCAATCTTCCCATTCATTGCATTAAGTGACAGCTCCACTTCTGGGAACTGCACCTTTGTAGTGACTTATCAAATTTCAAATGCATTGATCTAAGAACTAGATCCATTAGTCCAAGGCTCTCCAACCCTGTTCCTGGAGAGCTACCCTCCTGTAGGTTTTCAAACCAACCCCATTTGTAACTAACCTGACTAACATTTTGTAACTAACCTGACTAAAATCAGGTGCACTAGATTAGGGTTGGAGTGAAACCTACATGACAGTAGCTCTCCAGGAACAGGGTTGGAGTGAACCTACAAGACAGTAGCTCTCCAGGAGCATGGTTGGAGTGAACCTACAAGACAGTAGCTCTCCAGGAGCATGTTTGGAGTGAACCTACAAGACAGTAGCTCTCCAGGAACAGGGTTGGAGTGAACCTACAAGACAGTAGCTCTCCAGGAGCATGGTTGGAGTGAACCTACAAGACAGTAGCTCTCCAGGAACAGGGTTGGAGTGAACCTACAAGACAGTAGCTCTCCAGGAACAGGGTTGGAGTGAACCTACAAGATGGTGGTGGTGGTAGTTGGAGGAGCTGAGGTGGTTGGAGGAGCTCCGGTGGTTGGAGGACCTGAGGTGGTGGTGGTAGTTGGAGGAACTGAGGTGGTTGGAGGAGCTGAGGTGGTGGTGGTAGTTGGAGGAGCTGAGGTGGTTGGAGGAGCTGAGGTGGTGGTGGTAGTTGGAGGAGCTGAGGTGGTTGGAGGAGCTCAGGTGGTTGGAGGACCTGAGGTGATGGTGGTAGTTGGAGGAACTGAGGTGGTGGTGGTGGTAGTTGGAGGAGCTGAGGTGGTTGGAGGAGCTCAGGTGGTTGGAGGACCTGAGGTGGTGGTGGTAGTTGGAGGAACTGAGGTGGTTGGAGGAGCTGAGGTGGTTGGAGGACCTGAGGTGATGGTGGTAGTTGGAGGAGCTGAGGTGGTTGGAGGAGCTGAGGTGGTGATGATAGTTGGAGGAGCTCAGGTGGTTGGAGGACCTGAGGTGATGGTGGTGGTGGTTGGAGGAGCTGAGGTGATGGTGGTAGGAGGAGCTATGCTGATGATTGTATTGGATTTATTTTTGATCTGTTAAAGACGTTGAATACATGTTGTTCAGTATATTTACTAAATTTAGTATGTTAAATTTTTTGGGTCTGTGAAGTAAGTTCATTTAAAGTTATGTGATTTGGTATACAGTACCAGTCAAAAGTTTGGACACACCTACTCATTCAAGGGTTTTTCTTTATTTTTACTATTTTCTACATTGTAGAATAGGTGAAGAAATAACACATATGGAATCATGTAGTAACCAGAAAAGTGTTAAACAAATCAAATCAAAATATATTTTATATTTGAGATTCTTCAAAGTAGCCACCCTTTACTCTGATGACAGCTTTGCACATTCTTGGCATTCTCTCAACCAGCTTCACATGGAAGGCTTTTCCAACAACCTTGAAGGAGTTCCCACATATACTGAGCAATTGTTGGCTGCTTTTTCTTCACTCTGTGTTCCAACTCATCCCAAACCATCTCACTTGGGTTCAGGTCAGGTGATTGTGGAGGCCAGGTCATCTGATGCAGCACTCGCATCACTCTCTTTTTGGTCAAATAGCCCTTTCTCAGCCTGGAGGTGTGTTGGGTCATTGTCCTGTTGAAAAACAAATGATAGTCCCACTATCAAACCAAATGGGATGGCGTATCGCTGCAGAATGCTGTGGTAGCCATGCTGGTTAAGTGTGCCTTTAATTCTAAATAAATCACTGACTGTGTCACCAGCAAAGCACCCCCACACCATCACACCTCCTCCTCCATGCTTCACGGTGGGAACCACACATGCGGAGATCATCCATTCACCTACACTGCGTCTAACAAAGACACAGCGGTTGGAACCAAAAATATCAGAATTTGGACTCATCAGACCAAAGGAGAGATTTCCACCGGTCTAATGTCCATTGCTCGTGTTTCTTGACCCAAGCAAGTCTCTTCTTATTATTAGTGACCTTTTGTATTGGTTTCTTTGCAGCAATTCGACCATGAAGTCACGCAGTCTCCTCTGAACAGTTGATGTTGAGGTGTGTCTGTTACTTGAACTCTGAAGCATTTATTTGGGCTTATTTTATTTTATTAGGATCTCTTTTAGTCCTCATTTGGACTAATCTTCCAAGAGTCCTTAACATTAAAATACAATTTATAATACAAACACACTTTCACATATAACACACTTTTACAAACATACATAATACACTAGCATAATGACCCAATAAATACTCAATCTAAAAAATTATTGATTCTTCATCTACTATAGTCCCACAACATTTCTATATACTATATTTAAATTGTTTTTAAATCAACTTATATATTGAAAGGTTTCTAGTTTGCTCAGTTAATTTATTCAATTTCTTTATAGCTCTAAATCGAAATGTTCTTTTGTCCATTTCTTTTTTCTGTCTGGATAACGCATAGATGGTGGACAATCTATTCCTAGTATTTACGGAATGTCTGTCCCTTACCAACTGAATACCGTTGTGAATAGAACTTGGCCGTTTTAAATGATGTATATTATAAAATAAGCATGTTTCTTTCAATTATCTTGTCGATTGATGACCAACCATGACTGCAACAAAATAACCATATCTCCGCCTTAAAACAATCCTTGCTGCTTTATTCTGTGCATTCTGCAGCCTCCTAACTTCACTAGATGATGCATTTCCCCAGACCACCGAACAATAGTTCACTTGACTCTCAACCAATGCCTGTGTTATTTGCTGAAGGATTTTCCCTGGTAAATATTTAGCTATCCTTCTGATTATGCATGCTGTTTTAATATTTTTTTTTTTACATAGATTAGTTATTTGACACGACCATGATAAGCAGTTGTCTAGCTGCACTCCCAGTAGTTTGGTTTCTGCCACTTCTTCAATTTGTACTCCTCCCATACTTAATTGTATCCCATGCTGTTTTGGCCTTTTCCTAGTTGAACAGACCAACATAACTTTGGTTTTCTTTGTGTTTAAAGCAAGTTTGTTTTGGCAAACCCATTTCCTGATAATCTCCAAATCTCCTTGCAAAGCTTGCTGTACCTGTTGAACCGATTGTCTTGCTGCATAAATTGTAGTATCATCTGCAAATATAGTAGCTTGAGTTTCAACCAAGGCATAGGGAAGGTCGTTGGTGTATATTAAGTAGAGAAGTGGCCCAAGGCAGCTGCCCTGCGGTATTCCACAGTTTAACACATTAGGGGAAGAAAATTAACCATTGATATAGGTGGACTGTTTCCTGTCAGTTAGATATGACTGTACCCAATTCAATGCTACCTCCTTAAAACCATAATGCATTAATTTTGTCAAAATAATTTCATGATCCACTAAATCAAATGCTGCACTGAAATGTAAAAATAGTACACCTACAAACCTGCCATTGGGGCGGGGCGGCAGGGTAGCCTAGTGGTTAGAGCGTTGGACTAGTAACTGGAAGGTTGCAAGTTCAAACCCCCGAGCTGACAAGGTACAAATCTGTCGTTCTGCCCCTGAACAAGGCAAGGCACTGTTCCTAGGCCGTCATTGAAAATAAGAATTTGTTCTTAACTGACTTGCCTAGTTAAATAAAGGTAAAATAAATAAAAATTGGCATTGAGCCACTGGTCAGTCATGTCAACCGTGGTAGTGGAATGGTTTTTGCGATAAGCATGCTGATTGGCTGTAATCAGATAATTCTTTTCCATATACTCCCACATTTGTCTACTCACAATACCCTCCAATATCTTACTGAGTGTAGGGAGTAGACTAATTGGTTGGAGTAATGGTTTTTTTGCAGTCTTTCGGAATATGACACAGTTTCGCATGCTTCCATACATTTGCAAACAACCCCTTTTACAGTGACCAATTAAATATGTATCTCAGTGGAACTGCAATATGGGGAGCAGCACAGCGAAGCAAAAAATAGTCCATAAGACCATAACCTGTAGATTTACCATCAGGTAATGACTTCAATAGGTTTAACACCTCCTCCACTGACACCGTTTGTAGACTAAAAGAGCAGATCTTATTGCTCATAATATGATCATCAATACATTGGACAATAGCTTGTTTGGAAGAATTTATGTCTACATTGTTGCTTAGTAATTTAATTTTCTGTGTAAAAAAATCTGCAAAATGATTGTCAATATCAACTGGTTTTGTTATCATTCTCCCGTCAACCTCCACACTAGATGGGTGTGAGGAGATAGATGTACCAAGTAAGCCCTTAACTGTGTTCCATACCTTTTTACAATCATTTTTACAATCAGTAAAAGCATTGTTGTAAAATAACTTATTTTCCCTTCGATTCAATTTAACTGCATATTTACGTAATGTTCTATAATTCTGTTCATCAATTTCTCATTTTGACTTGGCTGCTAAGACTTTTGCCATATTTCTTTGAGAAAAAGCCTCACCCAGTTCATCATCAATCCAAGGAGATGGACGGGCACCAACTGTTCTCTTTCTTATAGGGGCATGATAGTCCATTACCTCAGTGAGCAAATCAATAAAACATTCTGTAGCGTGATTTAAATCATCCTCTAGATAAATCAGCTCCCAGGGTACAGCAGCTAAATCATTTAGAAATAACTCATGATTAAATGTTTTAAAATGTCTTTTGACCACAATCCTAGGGGGTTTCTTCGGAACCTTGGTGTTCATGGTTATGGTCACAATATTATGGTCTGTCCAGCCCACTGGCATTGATCTGGCTTTTAAGCATTGCAATGGTATATTACAGAAGATCAGATCAATGCATGTGTCTGAACGATGACCCAACTTAATTGAAGATCTAGTAGAATCATTAACCATTTGTTTCAAACCACAGTTCTTAGCATATCTCATACATTTTGTTCTATTCGAATTATTGTGATCCTTCCAATTTATATTAAAATCCCCCAAGATAAATACATCTCTGTTGGTATCTATGGCCTGGTCAAACCCAGAACATAAGTCATCCAGATAGGACACCTTAGAGCTAGGAGGTCTATACACACATCCTACCAATATGGGTGCCTGGTGAGGTAGATGTACTTGAGCCCATAGTGCCTCTACTTGACCTACATTAAGGTCATCCCTCCTCTTAAAAGGTATATGATTCTGAATATACAGTGCAACACCCCCACCATTCCTGTTCCTGTCCCTTCTCAGTAGACTACATCCATGAATGTTAATTTGCCCATCATTTACAGATGCATCTAAATGCGTTTCGGTCAAGGCCAAAATATGAATATTATTTATGTTGACCAAGTTAAAAACCTCATGTATTTTGTTTGGAAGGCTACATGCATTAACCTGAGCTATATGCAGCCCTTTCCTCATCAAGTGGAGATCAATATTGCATGTATTTCTTATAGTTGAAGTTGTCATGATACACTACAACACACAAACTCAGTTTTAAACATTACATTAAAATAACCAGGGAGTTACTCTAGAGTCCTGATACAGTTGCCCGTTGATATAAAGTTTATCCATCACCATGGAGACCATGGACCATGGAGACAGTGCAGGTGCATTTATACGGAGACTTGATTACACACAGGTGGATTGTATTTATCATCATTAGTCATTTAGGTCAACATTGGATCATTCAGAGATCCTCACTGAACTTCTGGAGAGAGTTTGCTGCACTGAAAGTAAAGGGGCTGAATAATTTTGCACGCCCAATTTTCAGTTTTTGATTTGTTAAAAAAGTTTTAAATATCCAATAAATGTCGTTCCACTTCATGATTGTGTCCCACTTGTTGTTGATTCTTCACAAAAAAATACAGTTTTATATCTTTATGTTTGAAGCCTGAAATGTGGCAAAAGGTCGCAAAGTTCAAGGGGGCCGAATACTTTCGCAAGGCACTGTATATCCAAGATATCAAGCTAAATTCTTCGCTATTCAGCTTGTTCAGTCCTTAGCTTATTGATGAGCTTCCCCTGGCTGCAGATCAGATTGATTGAGGTATTAGTTTGTCTGATTCAGCTGTAGCGAGCACTTAACTCTAATGAACTTATCCTCTGCAGCAGAGGTAACTCTGGGTCTTCCTTTCCTGTGGCGGTCCTCATGAGAGCCAGTTTCATCATAGCGCTTGATGGTTTTTGCGACTACACTTAAAGAAACTTTCAAAGTTCTTGAAATTTTCCAGATTAACTGACCTTCCTGTCTTAAAGTAATGATGGACTGTCGTTTCTCTTTGCTTATTTGAGCTGTTCTTGACATAATATGGACTTGTTCTTTTACCACATAGGGCAATCTTCTGTATACCACCCTTACCTTGTCACAACACAACTGATTGGCTCAAATGGATTAAGGAAAGAAATTACACAAATTAACTTTTAACAAGGCACACCTGATAATTGAAATGCATTTCAGGTGATATCTCATGAAGCTGGTTGAGAGAATGCCAAGAATGTGCAAAGCTGTCATCAAGGCAAATGGTGGCTACTTTGAAGAATCTCAAATATAACATATATTTTGATTTGTTTTACACTTTTTTGGTTACTACACGATTCCATATGTGTTATTTCATAGTTTTATTTCATAGCTTCACTATTATTATACAATGTAGAAATTGTAGTAGTAAAGAAAAACCCTTGAATGAGTAGGTGTGTCCAAACGTTTGACTGGTACTGTACACAACATTTGAAGTTGTTTTATTTTTAAGTTTGAACATTTGAAGTTGTTGTTGAAACACAGTCACCAAAAAACGGATCTAATTTGAATATTCATACATATTCTAGCACACAGAATGTTGGCAAGTTTCCTAGAATTGTTTGCCAGAAGTTCACAAGTTGGCGCAAATTTACCACAACAGTTTGGCCCAAAACTAATTTGCATATGAAAATACGAGCTTGACGCAAAGGTTTACGACAACTGTTTGCCAGAAGCCTGCTTTTTCGTTAAGAGATGGTCTGAAGATCAGCCTGTGTTGTGTTTTCACTGGAGACCAGGCTTTGTTGTGTTTTCACTGGACACCAAAGCTCGTGTGGGGGAGGCCTTGCAGAGACCGAAAGGTTGTGAGTTCAAATCCCAAGTGAGGTTGACCCCAAGTAATAAGAATTTTTCTGGCAAAACCACACTCATCGTATTTCCCAGGATGCTCTATGCAGTTAGATTTTTCTAATTGTTTCTTTCAATATCTGTGTTTTTGATTAACGCGCAGTCTGAGCAAGGTATAGCTAATCTCATACTATTCAACACATTTTCCATGAAGCTGAGAGAAAATCTTGCTGTTTTAAAGCAAATTTCCCGCAATTATTTTCATATTGCCTGAACTGTACTAGGCGCCAGAAGCTCAGTAAACAGAGAGTGCAAAAAGTTGGGGAAAGCTGAACTATTTGCAAATTTCCTGTGATATCTCAGCACAAGCGGTTTACTATATTTTCCAGTCCATGCTGAATTGGTGGTTGATACATTCCTTACCTAGCATGTGGGCTTGCTGCTGGAAAGAAACCCCTACACAATGTAGCCTAAAACAAAACCGTCACTCTGCACTTGTTTGTATTCGTGATCGCTATGTGGCTGTTTTTTTCCAGCAGCAAGCCTACAGCATGTAGCAACAGGCAAAAATAGGCGTTCCTCGCTTTCAGGGGAAATCCGCTGTCAGAGTGCTATGACTTGTATTGTTTTAGGCTACAAAATACTCAACAAGTTTTAACCTTTGACGTGTTTAGAAAAAAATAATAGTTCATTTTTATACAGCCATAATTACCACAGCAGCACTATAACTTGGTTAATGGTATATTTTAATTTGCATAAAAGTTATCTTTCTTAAATTACTTTTACATTTAATCTTGCCTTGAATGATATCCTCATCCAATTCTCTTTCACTTTGCCTAAAGTGTCAACTAAAATAGAACACATCTGATTGAAAGATAACCTGCTGTAAAATGTATACTGAAACTTGCATGAATGAACTTCAAATGAAACTGATCAAAATCATTTCTACGTACATTTAACAGGCTGTCCGTAATGTAAAGGTTGCGCGTAAATGTTATCTTCTGGTCTAAGACCTAAAACTGATCTAATCGTGCATGGTGGCCTTGTCTGTGTCTAGAAACCTGGACACAAAAACAGCTCTTCAGAGATACAGAGAATGCTGTGGACAGTGAGGAGGAAGACAACAGAGTATCACTTACTGAACAGATGAGAGAAGTGTAGAGAACCAACAAACCACTGATCCAGGAGTTAGAGGCCAGGAAGAATCATGTGATCTCCTCTGGTGTGTATGCATCAAAAGGTTTTAGAACCCTAAACTGTGGGTGGATGAGCCCTCAATCCCAAATTGACCCTTAGGTGTTAGGGGGTAAGTACTATGTACTCTGAGATCCAAAATGATTGGATAGGTGTGTTTAAAAGTGGACAGACACTCATATTGTATGTTATCCCTATCAATACTGTATTTGTACTCTGCAGGTACAGTGAGTTCCTTGTGTAGAACTCTGTCCATAAAGGAAGGAGAGCTGATCACTGCTAAAGGCCAGCAGGACGAGTTGAGACAGCGGCTGAAGAACCAGTTGGACTAGCTACAGGTCATGTCCAGGAAGGTAGTGAAGGATAGGTTGGCCCAGCTACAGGTCATGTCCAGGAAGGTAGTGAAGGATAGGTTGGCCCAGCTACAGGTCATGTCCAGGAAGGTAGTGAAGGATAGGTTGGCCCAGCTACAGGTCATGTCCAGGAAGGTAGTGAAGGATAGGTTGTTCCACCTACAGGCCATGTCCAGGAAGGTAGTGAAGGACTGTTTGGCCCAGCTACAGGTCATGTCCAGGAAGGTAGTGAAGGATAGGTTGGCCCAGCTACAGGTCATGTCCAGGAAGGTAGTGAAGGACTGTTTGGCCCAGGTACAGGTCATGTCCAGGAAGGTAGTGAAGGGCTGTTTGGCCCAGCTACAGGCCATGTCCAGGAAGGTAGTGAAGGATAGGTTGTTCCAGCTACAGGCCATGTCCAGGAAGGTAGTGAAGGATAGGTTGTTCCAGCTACAGGCCATGTCCAGGAAGGTAGTGAAGGATAGGTTGTTCCAGCTACAGGCCATGTCCAGGAAGGTAGTGAAGGATAGGTTGTTCCAGCTACAGGTCATGTCCAGGAAGGTAGTGAAGGATAGGTTGTTCCAGCTACAGGTCATGTCCAGGAAGGTAGTGAAGGATAGGTTGTTCCAGCTACAGGCCATGTCCAGGAAGGTAGTGAAGGATAGGTTGTTCCAGCTACAGGCTATGTCCAGGAAGGTAGTGAA